>NC_081571.1:83221648-83277019 GCF_022355385.1 Mustela nigripes | reverse complement strand
TGGCCGTGTCACCGTCCTGTGGTGGCCGTGTCACCGTCCTGTGGCGGCCGTGTCACTGTCCTGTGGGCAGCCGTGTCACCGTCCTGTGGTGGCCGTAACACTGAATCACGAGCCGGTGGCTTCAAACAACAGACGTTTACCTTCTCACAGTTTTAAGGGCAAACGTCTCAGATCAGGCGACTCAGGGTCATCCAACAGGATGGGTGTGTGGGGCCGAACCACGTGTCGGGACCCGGAGTCAGGCAGGAGAAAAGCATGCTTGAGCTGATTAGGACACTCTGACCCGGAAAGAGCTTCTGAGACGAAGTGGTGTGGATGTAGAGGAGGCGCAAGTGAATCAAATGAACTCGCTCTAGGAGGAGGCCCGACGGCCTGAACTGTGGGCCCCTGGGATGGCACAGGGCATCACCTGTTGGATGACACACCCATCCCAGGGATGATTCCCATTCCTCCGTCTCGATTGCTAGGTACCTCCGTGGGCTTGTCGCTTACCTGGCCCCAGATGGAAGGCAGAGAGAGTCCCCAGACATTCCAGAAGGGCTCTGCTCGGTTCCCAGCGCCTGCCAACGATGTCTACTGCCAAGTACCAAATCACACGGAACTGAGAGTGTTCTCCGTGTGGGAAAAACCCCATGTAAACATTCATACCAACTGCCTTGCAGTTCTCATACTCTGAGTCTTTTTCCCTCTTCAGGCCCTTGAGCTTCTTATTCTGTCTGCTCTGCGCTGACCTGACTCCTCCTCTTCTCGGGGACACTGACCAGTCCACGACCACTCTCTCCGCAGCCCGCTGCCCACAGCCCTGAGCACAGTCTGCAGGGGCTGCCTTCTCTCAGTGCTTGTTCGGGTCTTCCCCTCCCTGCTCAGAGCATAAGCTGCAGGAGAACCAGGACAGCATCTCTGGGACCCCGTCTAGCACTCAGATGTGCTGAATATGACGGGGCCACCTGTTTGCTGTGCAAGGACAATCCCTGAAGGACTCAGTGATGGCTGAAACCCCGCTGGGACGGCCGAGCCCTGTGGGGCTGGGGCCACGCAGAGAGCGAGCGTCTGTTCTCGATCCGACCGCGGTGCTCCCGGGCAGCCCCACCCTCGACCCTGCCCTCACGCCGGATCTCCCGCACCTGGTCTTGCCCACTCTGGAGGATCAAAGTGGTTTGCCCAAGGCCCAGTGTTTTAGGTCTGGATCTAGACGTGGCAGGCATTCAGCGACATGGGTCAGCGGTCAGGCAGACCTGGGGCTTCCTCGATCTGCCCTCTCTAAGTCTGCCAGTTGCTCCCGCTGACCCCACGCGATGAGGAGCGGAAACAGCCCGGCTGCTGCAGGAGAGTTCAGGAGACGTCAGCCCAGAGCCGCACGCCCCCCGTCAGGACAAAACCGAGGCCTTGCCCGCAGGCCTTGCCCTGTCCAGCGACACTCATCGCCGGTTTGCGGCAAAAACACAAAATGTGGTTGTTCATCCAAGCCTCGAATCACGCGAGCCATGGAAACATTCCCAGCTCGGATGGGGGCAGCGGGAGTGAGAGCGCATGACGGGATCCGTGGAAGATGGACGTGGGGCAGGGGACACCCCGCAGACTGCAGCCCACGGCTGCACCGCGCCGTCCAACTTCACAAAACCACGTTTTAAAAATCACTGCACCACCCCCACCTAATCCCAGGTCGCAACACGCTCCCTTTCCTGATAGGCCCAGGGGCCCCGGCACATGCGCTCAGCCCCCCGCGGGGCTCGGGGACGGCTGCGGCTGCCACCTCAAAGCCATCTACTGACCGGCTGCGCTGGTGTCCAGAACATCCCCGACGGGGGCGGCCGCCTGGCTGGGAGACACACCTGAAGAACAGCTTTGCCGGCTGTTGTCGTATCTCTGAGAGGTCAGACAGGGTGACCCGCATGGCCATCACGATTGTAGCCCCGAGCTGCCACTTTCTACGGCTGAGTTTCCCTGAGAGCCGCCCCTGACCTGGGAGCGGGGTTCCCCGCAGACCGGCTGAGCACCAGCCCCAGCCCGGCCTGGGTTTGCGCCCAGAACCAGTTCCCTGGGGGGCGGGCTGGGGGTGGGGGGCTGCCACACGGGGCGTGGGGCCGGATCCACCAGTGGCCGCTCAGGACACCGGTGAGGAGTGAGCAGAGCCACAGACCACGTGCTGAAGACCTCCCCGCCTCTGGGGCATGGCCACTCTCCTTCCTCAGTGTCCTTTCTCGGGGAGCCGGATGCCATCAGCCCCAACCCTCTGCAAATCGGAGATGAGGCTGAGAAACGGGGAGGGGGCATGGGGTGGCCGCCCCCAAGCAAGTGACCGTCCCAAGGGCAGACTCAGCATCTTCCGGGTGACTGGAGGCCTTGCCAGGCCCCGGACCTCTTCCATGGGAGAGTCCCTGCTTGGTCTTGGCTCGGGGGGCACCAGGGTGGGGGGTGAGGCAGGGGGACCCCCCCCCCGAGCAGTGCTGCCCACAGCTCCGGGGCTCACGCCAAGCATGTTCCCAGTGACGCGTGTGCAAGCCTCGTTACCACCACCTCCTGATCCATCCCCGGATCACAGCACTCCACCTTGTCAGCTTGCAGCCACCGTCACACGGAGGCCACACGGAGGCCACACGGAGGCCACAATGTGCTTCTCACTCCCAGTCAGAAGGAACGCAGGGGCTTGGGAGGGCGAGAGCACACATTACTTGGGACTTCTACGACGCCTGGAAAGGAGGTTATAAAATAGCAGATCCCATTTGACTTCCTTTATGGAAACGTATCCACAGAATTATGAGCTGATAATTATGAATAATGATTCCAAGTCGGGCCCTGCACTTAGTATCAGGACACACTACACTCCAGCATCGGGAGAGTGCTTGCCCGAGAGGCGAGATGTGGCACTGGCAAGGTTACGGGAAGGGGCAGACTTAGACCCTTCTAGACCAGCCTGCAGGCCTGAGAGCGCAGCCACGGAGCTCGAGATTAGAGGCCCCTTCTCCGCGCACACATGATCAGGTCACTGTCTGTGTGACAGGATGCTGAACGGGAACTGCCAGGGGAGCCAGCACTTGGGCCTGTCCTTCCAGCAGGAGGGGCGGAGAACCCTCTCCACTCACCGCCCTCCAGCCCTCCAGGTCAAGCCCAGCCAAGAGACCATCCTCAAATAGGAAGAAAAGGCAGGGCGTACGGGACAGGGTACTCTGGAGGACGCCTGTCCCTCCCCCGGGGCAGCCAGCGGGGAGCGCGGATGGAGGGAAGCAGACACACACTGTCCCATGGTGCACCGCTTCTCCTGCAAAGGACAGGCCACTGGAGAGGACCACCCCCCCCCCCCACCGCCTGCCATGGGAGAGCAAGCATCGCATGGCTACCCCACACGTCAAGTGAGACCAGCACTGAGCCTGCCTGGTGGTGCCCTGTCCCACAGGCTGAAGTCAGACCCCAGCTACAGAAAAGCTCTGGCCATTCCGCTCATCCGCTCTCTCTGCTCTGCTGTGGAAGGAGCCAGAACCACGCCGTTTCCCAGCTCGGTGACGCAGGCTGCACTGGGAGGGGCAGGGAACACAGAGATCAGGGTAAGCCAGAGGAGTCAAACTGGACGAATTCACCGCTGGCCTTCCCACAAGGAAAGGGCCCGGGAGCCGTGGGATGTCGTTAACTATGCCCGGCACGTCATTGTTGAAAGCATTGACTGAAAAAACTGCGCAGAATTTTGTATAAACGTAATTCAGATTATCAGTCTTAAAATCGTGTCCCACAGTATGACCCCACCGCATACAAGCAGCCGATTGCAAAGTTCACGGACGCGTGTTATTTGGTTATCGCTCCAAAATACATAAATAAATGTGCTTCCTCCAAGAAAAGCAGAAAATAGTGAAAAAGAGAAAACAGTATCCACCAAAGATGAAAAGTGATGCCTCGAAGGAACAGCATTGGGCCCGCTCACGGGCATGAGGCCCCGCTCACGGGCATTGGCAGATTTCCGGGGAAGCAGGCGGGAAGCGGAGATGGGAAAACCCTTTCCTTTAGTCACGAACATCTGAGAACGGCCGTCCGCTGCCTCCGCAGGTCCCAGCCCTGCCGTCAGCGCTGGAAACGGAACCGTAGCCCTTGACCGTCACACTCTTCAGACCAGGCCTCGGAGGAAGCCAGCGTCCCCCAGCGCGAGGTCAGAGGCATTTTACGTTCTTCGCCCTGCACGCACCACCGCCTCTCCAAAGGCTCTGGAAAGCAGACGTCCGCGTGAGAGGAGTGCGGGCTCTGGGGCGCGGCCGGCTCTCGGCCCTGTCGCAGGCCGCTGACCGGGAGCCCCCCATCGTCCCGGCGTCCACCCCCGTGCAGGCCACGCCGTTCCCCTCGCCGGGGCCGGGCTGAACCCCACAGGCGCCTCCAGTATGACCAGATCCACCGTGGCTGGCGGGAAAGGCCGTCAAGGGACAAGGTGGAGCCCCAAGTCTGTCTGTCCTCTCTGAGGGCCACAAACCCTCCAGAGCATCCTCTGGAGAACCCTGTCCTCACGCGCCGCGCTCACCAGCGGCCCTGCGTTTTGGTCCCTTCCAGGCTCCGTCACTGGCCCGTAGATCCCTCCGAAGCTGAAATTATCATCTCCTGCCTAGGGTTCCACACGCTGTACCCTTCACAGCAGTAGTGCCCTCACACGGGTCGTCCCCTTGCTGGGGCCTCCCCCACCGGAAGCCCTCCCACACTAGCAGGCGTCACACGCGTGCCCTCACGCACTAGTGCCCTCGCACCGCAGTGTCCTCACACGCTAGTGCTCCTCATCCTAGTACCTCCCACACCGGTATCCCTCCCACCAGCCTCCCCCCGCCCTTCATGCCCGCACCCCCTCCTAGTAGCCATGGGAGGGGACAGGAGGCCGACAGTAGTCGAAGCACAACTCGTAACCCGAGAACCGGAGTGCGGTGGGGGCTTTCAACTTGAAGCGCCCCCCGTGAGGCATTTCACTGATCCCGTCAGCGCGAGCCCGGACGGAGCGCCCAGGCCTGCACACCCCCGTGCTGACGACTGCGTGAAGCGCCCAGAGCAGCCCCTCGCCAGGGGCCGCCCCGTGAGCCGCAGACGCGGAGCGTGAAGGCGAGCCACTTTGCGTCCGTGATTATCGAGAGGTGATCAAAATGGGCATGAGGCGAGATCAATTAATCCAGCCTCGGAGAGGAAATGACAGTCCAGAGTCGGGGAGAAGGGAGCTCCGGGGAGGGTAATGGTGTGGAAAAGCGTGAATGCCTGTTATTAAACAGGCTGCTTCCCACCTTCGAGAATGCAGAATAACATGTCAAGTGGAAAATGAATGTCCCCTTCTCTGAGTTCGCTGCCAACGAAAAAGAAGAAGCAAGGTTCGTTCTCTGAAAAACGGGCTTCGCACTGCGGCCTCCCGGGTTCCCGGCTCCTCAACCCCAAGCTGACTGTGGCTCTGCAAGAGGGCGCGCTGCGAGAAGGGGAGAGGCAGGAAGCACACGGGAGACAGAGGCGTGTGGAGAGGGCGTGCAGGGGCCATGGGAAGAGACATTTCCAGAAGATGGAGAGTTCCTAAGTTTCAGATGAAGAAAGACGTCTGGTGAGAGGTTGTCACCAGCAGTGGCTCCGTGTCCTTGGGGAGGAGAGAGGAGGGCCTGGTACGCACCTTCACTCCTCCGCGGACTCGACAAGGATCCGCCGAGAACAGCCCGTGCCGGCCATGGTCAGGGTGCTGGGGACACACAGGGAGTTGGTTTCCTGTTGCCGCCATCAGTTCGGTGGCTTAAAGCGACACCACCAGTTTATTCTCTCACCGTCTGAGGTCAGATGCACCCCCCCACCCCGGAGTCTGGGGCTCTGGTCAGGCTCACTGCGTCGCCGGCTTGCACACGGCTCGGCCCGCGGCCCTCCTCCGCTTGCACACCCAGCCCCGCCGTGTCTCTCTGGCCCACCCTCCGTCCCCACACGGTGTCTCTGGCTGAAGCCACACAGATTCTCTGCTTTTAAGGACCCTGTGGTCAGACTGGGTCCCGGGAACAATCTCAGTGGTCCACGGTGGTCTCCCACCCTGTCCCCTGGGGGGGGGGGTAGGGCAGCACACGCCCAGGCTCCAGAGACTGGGCTGCAGACTCTGAACGGCCATGACTCAACCAACGGCAGCGAGACCGCAAGGCACTCGACAGTCCAGTCCCCATAGCCCACTGCCACTCTGGCCACAAGCGTGCGGCGCCCATGCCACCAGGAGCCGAGGGCCGGCAGGTCGGGTCCGCAGGAGCCGCGCTCTCCCAGGAGCGGGCAGCCGGAGGCGTCCTCCCGGGACGGCCAAGAAGGACCCGCCACGCTGGTGCGGAGGGTAGCAGCTTCGGCGGGCGCCAGAGCTGGAGGGCAAAGGCCTGGGCTTGCTGGTGGGGACAGGGGAGTCACTCGCCAGGGCTAGGACACGGGCTGATGGCACGGCGAGCCTGGGTGGAGCTGCCTTATGGGGGACCGTGGGCTGTGAGCACAACGGCGACTTCCTCCCACGGCTGATGCACACTCAGGCTGGGGACAGCAGGGATCGGAGGCTCGCAGGGTGGGGGGCAGGGCAGACGGGGGGGTGGGAGACAGTGGTGCCCGGAAATCGGGCCTGGTGACAGCGGTCAGACCCATCAGCCACTCCGGGCTGGCCGGCGAGGGGCACGGAGGCAGCAAACAGGGCGTCCAGGTGGGGAGTTAGCCGCAGCTGTCTCGGGGGTCAGAGAACTCGGATTTGCTCCTGAGGGTACACGAGGGCCTGTTGCTGTGTCTCTCCTACTGTCTCGGGCAAGCGTGAGTGCTGGTGGGCGCGTGGGCAGACACACGCATGTGTGTGAGGGTGGGCGTGCACGTGGGTGTGCATGTGGGTGTATGCCCACACAAGCTCGGGGGAGGCCTGGGCCTCCAGGTGAGGGTTGGGTCGGCCCCGCACAGGGAGAAGCCCGCGTCCCAGGCAAGAGCGAGTGCGGAAGTCACTTCTGCACAAGGGCACACAGTTTGCTCTGTTCTGGCCAGGGCCCGCTCAGGGACGGAGGGAACCCCGTGTACGGACGTGGCTGGCCTGACTCATCTTGGCTTCCAGGCAGAGACAAGGGGGTGATGTAGAGAAGCTGGGATTCTCCCCAAGAGCCGTGCAGACTCGCATGCAGCTTTGGGGGCGCACGAGGGGCTCGGGTCTGACCAGCTGTCCGAGGCTGCTCTCTTCGAGGCCGGTGGGAGAGCATCGGCCCCCAAGGCTGCCGGGTGAGCACGTTCAAGCCACCGGTCACGACACGCAAGCTGACCCTCCATCAGCGAAGGCCATTAGGCCCGTGCCCGTGCTGCCTGGCCCCCCAGGAGAGGCTGTGAGTCACGGCAAGAGGCGGAGACATGTGAGGGTCTGACCTACTGCGGCGGACCGGACCTCAGCGCCTGCGACAGGCTTCTCGTCACTAGAGCCCAGACACGACCCTCTGCTTCGCAGGCCTGCACAGCACCCACACCGTCCACGGGCCGTCCTCACACGCAGAGGGCAGAGGGACACCGTCACAGCAGAGGCTCCTGAGACGCACGGCTCATCGCAGCTGAGACCCCCACTCCCAAAGCAGTGTCTTGCCCTGAGCGGGGCCTGATAAACCCTTGGCCGGCAGCAGGAGCAGCCCAGACGGGAGCCCCGAGGGGTCCACACGGTGTTCTTTGACCTCACGCATCGACGGGGCGGACCGCAGGTGGAAACTACACCTGGGAGCCCTTCCCACGCCTCCCAGCCCACGGCAGGGCCTGCACGAGCCTGCGGCCCGATCGCTGCCGGCCCCCGCGTGCCGTGACCCCTCTGAGACGCAGAGCATGGAAAGAGGCAGAAACGGCGACAACTCGGGGCTCGGAACCCGAGTTTCCTAAACGGCCTCTCCATATCCGAAGACCTGCTCCTGACCTCACTGCGCGGTCTCCGTGCGGCAGGCACCTTCCCGTCCCTGCTGTGCGCGGAAAGCCACCCGGCTCCCGGGCCCTCCTCCCCGCCAAGCTGAACAGCGAGGGGGGGGCGGTTCATCACGGCTTCCAATGGGTCTCACATGCTTGATTGAAGAAGGGAGGGTCCCCCCATATTTTCGGTCTGATCATCAGACGAGGTGGACAAAGGATTGATAAGAGCCACTCGAGGAGACGCGGCGCCTCCGGGCCTCAGACGCCACTGAACGATTATCGACCCTGCGCACGTTGGGTGATAACTGAGCATTTTTCACTTGTTTAAAGTGCTGTTAGCCGGAGACTCCAGTCAATGAAGAAGCAGTGCATTTCCTTTAAATACAGCTCAATACAATAAACGGCTCACACTGAAAGTTCAGAGTTCTTTAATCTCGCTGAAACAAGCAAGGACCCAGCGCCAGCACGCGGGCTCGCTCCCTGCACAGGCTTTACTCCGACAGCGGCCCCCGAGGAGGCCATTTCATATATAACCTTAGCTACCGCTCAGACCCACCGGCAGAGAAGGGCCGTCTCCCCCCTGCTTTCAGCGGTTTAAACACAGGGAGAGAGAGCCGGGGCTGGGAAGTGGGGGGGGCAGCCGGAGGACAGTTGTGAGCCATCAGAGGGGGTTTCTGACAGCCTCTGGCGACATGCTGCGGCCTGCAGACTCTGCTTTGGCACGGGCCCGCGGGCTTCGCAGACGGTGGGGTCCGCCGGGCAGAGGCAACGTCTATGTGAGGCTCTTGTTGCGGGAGACGCCGATCTGCGACCCCCGCTCTCCCAGGTACCCGGTCTGGCCAGTGATAAATAGGTACTATTCTCCATATGGACCGAGCTTTTCTGCGGGTCTGGGGCAAAGCCCAGAACATAAAACCAGGAAATTGACGGATAAGGAAATCAGCAGTAACGGGGAGCTAATCTGCCTGCGGCATCTCTAGTTAGCCAAAGGGCTGACCACCGAGGCTCAGGGTCAGGTCAAATGACCGGAGAAGTCAATGAAAAGTGGTTTCCGTTATTTATTTTGACATATATTTTCCCAATGCGAATGGCTTCACGTTTTATTGTATTAAAATAAAAGCAGGGAATTTCTTGAGACAAAGGCACTGTCATCACTCTGGGGCAAGTGAGCGGCTCTGCAGAGCCCCGTGCCCGTGGCTCACCCACCCAGCCACGGGGCGTCTCGTAACTAGTGTTTTCTGCAGAGAGGAGCTACCGTTGGGGACAGGAGCTCCGACAGTTCCTGGAGGACAAAGGCATTGCGGAAGGCTAGAAGGATGGTTGGGGCTGAGGCGCAAACGGACCGAAGGTACCCACGTGGTCTGATTCTCCTTTGTGAGCCCAGTCCGCACGTAGTCCTGCGTCTGGGGCCCCAAAAGGTCCACAGCGAGTCCTGCAGCAAAGCAGGAAGCCGCACAAGAACCACGTCGGGGGAGGGCAGAGGACCAGAGTGTGCCAGACAGGAGCTCCGCTCAGATGTCCAGGGCCCCTGCAGAGGGGGACGCTCACACCAAGCCTTCACGGGGCAGCAGCAGGTGCGGGGGCCCGTGCACAGGGGACAGCAGGGACAGCAGTGCTCGGGATCCACGCAGAGGAGAGGCGTTGCCTCCGGGAGCCCGCGGGCGGGGGCTCCGACAGGGACCCGTACACCCTCGTTCAAGCAGTAGTCATGGCGGCCCAAAGTGCCCCAGTGTCCGCGGACAGACGACGGACCGACACAATGGACCAGCCACGCGAGTGTCCCTCGCCCATCTCAGCACGGATGGACCCCGAAGACAGCACGTGCGTGGAAGCAGCCAGACACCAAAGGACAAAGGCTGTGTGGTTCCAGACAGAGGAGGGACCTGGCGTCACCCACGGAAACACAACTTAGAATGGAGGTCGCCCGGGGCTGGGGGAGGGCTGGGAAGCTGGTGGTCCATGGGGACGGAGCTTCAGTTTGGGGAGAGAAGAACGTTCTGGAGATGGATGATGAGGACGGACGCACAGCAGCGGGAACGCACCGGATACCACGGACGGACGTGCGGAGCGGGCGGGACGGCTGGCTTGACGCTGTGTGGGCTCCTGCAGCGCGGCCGCAACACGGGGACCTGCAGTGCTCTCCGGTGACGGGAGACCGAGCGAGAAGGGCCCCGTCACTCTGTCCGGATTGAGCGTCTTCCACAAGATGCTGGTGGCTGGAGCCAGGTCACGGCCAATGCTGTGTGTTAGAGAATGCCTCTGCCTTCCGGCGGAGGAGCAGAGGGCTCGGGCCCTCTGGCCAACACCCTGCACTGGAGCAAGGGCGTGGAGTCCTCGAGGAGGCCACAGGGCTAGAGGCTGTCCGCGGAGGCCCCGACACAAACACGACAGACACCCAGGGCTTCCTGAGTGCCAGGCTCTGGTCCCCCAGCAGGCAGCCTGGCAAGAGAGACGGCTGTGCCCCGTGGACACAGGACGGACGCGACGAGGAAACTGTTGCGGGGGCTCGAGAGGCAGCGCCCAGCGGCTCCGTGGGCCTCCGGGAAACGGGTGCTTTGCAGATCTCCATCTGCAGAGACCGGAGGGGGCCACATGCTGGCATCACTTCTCCAGGTGCACACTATGCCGCTTGTGTGCCTCGTATCCCGTTTTCCCTGCAATGTCTTCTAAATCTTGGAACGTGACTGCCTCTAGGTTCAATGCATTCTGTGCTTGGCTGAAGAATCCTGCGGACATCCATTCAAAGTAAGAACCCAGGAGAAGCAGTGACCCCGATAGTCCGTGGGGGAGAAGCAGCTCTAAATAAAAGCTTTCTGGGTCGTGGGAGGGAAGACACAGTGGCCAGAGGTGGCACCGTCTTCAGCCGCTGTCTCCTTGGCAAAAGCAAAGGAGAAATGTGGCCAAGTCCTCCATCAAGGCCCAGAGGTATCCAAATGCTCCCGCACAGATGCCGTAAGGGACACCAGCTGAGGTGAAGGACCCCTCTGCTGACACGTCCCCGTCTGGGGCTGGTCACCCCGAACGGGTGCTGGTCAGGGTGTGGGCGAGCCGGCAGTGCTTATCAGGGGTCAGGGACGCTCGGCCCAGAGCCCAGCTTTGCCGCCGACCACCTGGACAACCTCAGATAAGTGCGTGTCTCAGCAGCAGAGCAGCATCGGCCTTGCAGAGCGGTCAGAGGGACACACTTGGAGGGAGCCTGGATGGAGCTCCGTGGACGGCGCACCGGTCGGCTGCTCTTATCACAGTGACGGTTTTTATCGCCAAGCTCTGAGTGGCGGCTCCTTGGCACAGCATCCAAAGGAGGGAACGGGTCTGAGAACCTGAGAACCGCGGTCACGATGCCTGCCTGAGACACAGGACGTGGTCACGATGGAGCTCTCGTGACCCACCCCGGGCAGGTACCGAAACCTGCCTTCCATCGCTTCCCGCCATTCTCCTCCCATGATAACAGCAGCTCATAAAGACGGGGTCCTTCCTAGGGGGCGGGGGCCACGGGAAACATGCCCCATGTGTGAACCCTGCATTCTGCTCAGCCCTCTGGGGTGGAAAGCGCTAACAACCCCCTTTCTTCTCACAGGGAACGGCCTTACCGATGGAGGGACTGACCCGCTGCCATCAGCCAGCAGGAGGTGGAGCCGGCTTTGCCTGGGGCAGCAGTCGGGGAGGGCACGGACCAGACCCTGGAGTCGAGGGCACCCCCGCCAGTTTCCATCGCGGCCCTGAGAGCAGGCACGACTGTCCAAGGGCAGGCAGCTGGACGCACAGGCCACGGGGGAAAGCAAGGAAGGAACCGTCCAGGGCAGAGGTTGCGCAGCGGTGCTGGCTCCAGCCCTCTCTGGGTCTTGCAAGGAAAAGCGCATCGAAGAAAACAAAACTTCACGCTAACCGAGGAGGAGGGCAAGCGACGGGGAGCACAGACTTGTAGGGGTTTGGATAGACTGAGGCATCATTGCTGTGTGTCAAAAATGGTCAAATGTCGCCAACCCACAACGTAACGTACTGATAAATTATTTGTAATTAATCTTACAGATTCAGTTCTTCCCCTCACGTAGGATTCCGTCCTCTTACACTCTCACACACAGCAAACGCTCGAAGCATTTCCTTCAAATCAAGACAAGACGAGGGCAGGGTGAGGCCGACCTTGTGCGGGTCCCACGGAACAAGGAGTGTGTCAGCCACCGAGGGCGGCTCCGGGGTGAACGCCGAGACCAGCCACAGCTCACACAGCCCACCTCGGGAAAACCGCGGCCCTCGGGGTGTGAGGCCAGCTGGGCACTGCTGCACACGGGCCACACCGCTTCCGAGGGCCACGTGGGAACCGGGCCTTGGCAAGCTTGTCACTTAGCAGAGGAAGGGGACGCGCGGGGCTCGGGCCCCGCGCAGCAAGCGTGCCGGTGGAAGCGTGTCTTCCCGTCGCGCTCGACCCGCGCCGTGCGCTGCACGCGTATTTGCTTGCGAGCTCACGTGGGATTAAAGAGCAAAGTAAGGAGCCATGAACGTTTCCTGGGGAAAAGAGAAAACAGCTCTCCTCCTGCTGCACTTCCAAAATCCTTGAACTCCTGGGGAGTCACTGAAGTGGAGCTAAAGAGAGTGGCTCTTGCCGTAAATGAGTGTAGCCAAGTGGCGGGAGGGAGCTGAGCGGGGCGGATGGGGCGTGACCGACCCAGAGATGAGAAGCCGAGCGAGGCTCTGGGGGACTGATCTGTCCCATGCCCCCTCTCGGTGAGGCAGGTACCCCTGCCCCCCACCCCACCCGGGGAAGAGGGCAAGACGTAGCGGAACACCGTGCCGTAAAGACACGAGCACACGTGGGTCCTTGGCCAGAAAGGAAACAAGCTGGAAAACTCAGGTTCTCGGCAGTGCCGACAGTCACCCAGATCCGGAAGCCAAAGCAAAGGCTCTCACAGGATGCAGGAGCTCTGGGGCTCCCCTCCTGGACCCATTTCCTCCCAGTGGAAGGAGGCTGGCTCACGGCACGTGGAAAATCAGAAAGCCCCTTCCCCAAAGCCAAAGTCTTCCCATCTAGCAAAATCTCCATGCCTGTCAGCCACTCAGTGACACGGATCCCTGAAATAAAGGCCATAAAGGCTCATTCTCGTCCACACACATGCTATGCTCACACCAGCCTTTGCACTCCTGGGGGTGGGGAGACACGCATGTGTCCAGGGAGAGCCAGCAAGCAGCGCGGGTCTCCTGCTCTGCCGCTGACGGCCAGACGCCCAAGTCCGTGCTTTCTCCCAGGGCTAGAGAGACAGGAGAGGGTATAATGGAGAAATCTCTCCCTTAGAGCCCAAACAGGACATCCCAGACCCTGTCGTCTGTCTGGTCTGGCCTCTGCAGAAGGCAGGGACAGGGGAAAGCCTCTGGAATGTTCCTCCACTGCCACGGGAGAGATGCTGGTGGTACCCAGAGATCTGCCTGGCCTTCCCTCCCCCTCCCAGCCTAGAGAGCCCAGCTCAAATCCCACACCTGCCCACGAGCTTTCTCTGCTCAGGGACACCAAAGGCTAGGACGGAAGGAAGCCGTCTCCCGACAGAGAGAGCCGGCAGTGTTTGCCGCGTGTGGGAGCTGTGCGAGGCGCTTTACACAGGGCACCGTGTGGAACAGAGCCCCGGGGGCCCTGTCTTCCAGTGAGGAGAGGAGCACACAGAGCTTCCCTAAGGTGAGTTAGCCGCCATCTGCCGTGCAGGACCCAGGAGAAACAGGACTCCGGCACCAACGTCCGCTCCGGAACCCTGGCTCTCACCCTGTCGCCCACCGTTCCCAGCTTCATCTCCCCAGCTCGAGGCGATGCTTCTCCGTCTAACTCCCATGTCCATGACTTCAAAAGCACGTGTCCGTTAACCTGTGCTGGGGGGCGTGGTATTTTATGACCTTCTGTATTAATAAACTCTTCATGGTGGCGTAGCCGATTGCAAAGACCTTGCCTCCCTATTTTTATGGGAAATTACCTTGAGGGCTAGGAAAGAGTCTCTCCTGCTTCTAGTTATGGTGGGCCTAGTTCTGGACCAATATTGAGAACAGATAATCCAGCAAAGGACTCCTCCACCACTTCTGGGTCCGAGAGCCAGCTTTGGAGCTGAGGCTTGCATGCTAAAATACAGAATTAAGAGAGCATTTCAGAGGTTTCTGAGGTTTCTCCTTCTGGACGTATTCCAGCCAGTCAGCGACTCAGGACCGATGGACTCGGAACATCACCGTTTCAGAACCCCTAGTGGATCGAGCCATTGGGAAGGACAGCAGCAACATCACAGACATGAGACGGATGGACAGCGTGTGCCCCTGGTGGAAGAACACGTCACCGCCTGCGGGACAGTCTTGCCAAAAGCGTCTGCCTCCCTCTTATGCAGCTTCCAGGCTTCTTCAAGCCAGCACTGCTGACACCGTGGGCCCCTTGTGCTCTGTGGGGGCTGTCCTGCATGTCGCCAACCTAGAACGCCACCACTGCCTCCCCCCACGAGATGCCACTAGCAGGCCCCCAGCTGCGGCGTCCCCTGATGAGAACATCTGCAGGCAACTGCCAATTGGGAGGAAACACAGGGGATAGAAGAACAAGTTCAATACACCATGGGGATGCAATCGAAAAAACTCCAACAGTAGAAAACCATATAGAGCAAACATCTTGACTTCCTCAACACATGCCCCAAGAAGTGCACGGAGGGGACACATGATGGTGGAGACATTCTACAGATTAAAAAAACAAAAAGGCTTAACTGCAATCTGTAGATCTTATTTGAATCTTGATTCAAACAAAAAGTTGTTAAAAATTATTGTCTGAGACTATTGGAAATTAGAACACTGGACATTTGGTGATAGTAAAGGACTATCAGTAGCTTTGTAGGTGTGACGTCATTACCATTAACATTTGTCGTTCTGTTTTGGAAACACATACTGAAGTCCTTACAGATGAAATAATATGACATCTTGGATTATTTCCAAAAACACGAGGGGCGGGCGCCTGGGTGGCTCAGTGGGTTAAGCTGCTGCCTTTGGCTCAGGTCATGATCTCAGGGTCCTGGGATTGAGCCCCGCATCGGGCTCTCTGCTCAGCGGGGAGCCTGCTTCCTCCTCTCTCTCTCTGCCTGCCTCTCCGTCTACTTGTGATCTCTGCCTGTCAAATAAATAAATAAAATCTTAAAAAAAAAAAAAAAACACGAGGGGAGGGAAGTGGGAGGAGGTGTGTCTGAAGTCACATCGGCTGTGCTCGGCTAATGATTGCACCTGGGTGGTACAAAGCACAGGGTCATGATACTGTGGGCTTCTTTCTTATATATTTGCAATCCAGATTTTAAGAACATCTAAAAAAATCAGGAGGGCTCTTCTGAGAAAGAACTGTCCTGGGGAATCTCCCTGCAGGGCACCACGGCCTCGGTCCCCAGCACCGTCGACACTCTGCTGACGGCCGGTGTCTGACAAGTGACAGGCTTGATTTCTTAGTGTGTGGACTCTGTTAGACACTCAAGAATGAACTCCACAACCCACTCCAGGGACGGACTTCCCAAGAGGAAAAAGAGCGACGTGGCCGAGCCGCGGGACGGGTACGGATCAGAATGCCAACAACGGACCTGAAAGGAAGGTCCGATATTGGATCCTTCGCTGCTCTGCAAGACAGTCCCGGGAGAGGCCTTGGAAGGAAGCCAGGAGACCCCTGAGGGTTCTCCACTCTGTCTGTCTCTGGCCACATCTGCTCGACTTCCGGGCACGTGCCTGCCCCGTACACACGCACCTCTGCCCTGCCCTGAGACACCCGGCCACTGTTCAACGTCTCTCTTCCCGTGGGACCAGGAAGCTCCCTGCAGGTGGGGACTGTGCTGGTGCTGTCCCGCACCGCACCCCTGGGGCTGGGCACAGGGTGGGCTCCCCGTGAGTGCGGCTGAATGAATGAGGGCACGCTCGGGAGCAGCGGGCAGATGAGGCCAGAAACACGCAAGCACTCTAGAGGGAGCCCAGGGCATCGGGCACGCTCTGAGAACGCTGCTGACTTCAAGGGAGGATCCAAGGTAGGGGCCCAAGCCGATTAAAACACTGAACGATTACTGCTGATGTCTTCAGGGGCATTACACTCACCAACAAAATTCCACTAATTTGTATGTTGCTACCATGTACATTCGGAGTTCACTAACCCCCTCCAGAGAGCAGATAAGGCACATTTAACTGAAATGTCTTAGGAGAAGATTTCTCCCTTAATGCCCACCCGCCTGCCTTCATTCCACACGTGGACGTTCACGGTGGCACCTGTCCCCTCTGTGGGCACCAAACAGGGAGAAGCCAGGCACCTCCAGCAACATGGGAGCAAACGCGATCTTCAAGCCAAGCCCGAAGCCGTCCACGGCTGCCTCCAGCTCCTCCAGACAAGCTGGGATGGGGACACTGTGGCTACAAGTCTGAAGGCCGGGACCACTCCAGGCTTTTCTGGGCCCGACGATCATCCTGGCCCTTCTACCTGTGAAAGAGCTGGAATTCAAAGTCGGCCCTGGGCGTCCCTGAGGCCTCGTGTGGGCTGAGTCCAGTCCTGATTGTAACGACGCAGGTTTGGGGGCAGGCGGCCCATGTGGGCTCGTTTTTATTTTGGTTGACTCCCTGCCCCCCATAGTTTCAGGCTCACTCTTACGAACAAGCTCAGAGAGCCTGCTTCGAAGGGGAAGGACAGGCCTGAGCAGCTGGAGGCTCACCGCACAGGGAGCTGCCTCCCAGACCGAACATCACCGGGGCAGGGAGTGCAGGAATCTGGGGTCTTCGAGAAGCAACCCCACCCCGTGCCCAGCGGAGACACAAGGAGAGCCAGGGAAACAAGGTCAGAGCCGGCCTTCCCGAGCAGTGGGCCTTGTGACCACCCACACGGCTCCGGAAGGCCGCCCGGCAACACCTTTCTCCTCCGAGCTCGGCCCCAGGAAAGCCGCACCACCCGGTGACGGCTCCATTCGTTAGTACGCATCTCAGACGACACCATGAAAGAAAAGACAAATTAGCCATTCCAAGGCAATGGCATTAGTGCTATCGGGGCATCACAGAGTCAGCAAAACCCAGCCCCCGTAACTCAGCGCGTCCTTCCCCGCCAGGACCGGCCATCAATACAGATCTCCGTGCCTTGCACTAATCACTAAAGTCAGATAATATGAAGGTTAATGGCCGCAGACCGTCTGGGGAAGTATCCGACATCTGATACGGCCGCCCCCATTACTGCCTCCTCTGCGCCCGTGCCCCGGCCGCGAACAGACGGGGGAAGGCAATCGATGCGCGGGCAGCGGTCGTCCATCTCCCGCGCGGCGTATAAACCGGCCCTTCACTGGCCCATTCACGTTTCTGTTGATAAATAGTGCGGACACGGGCCACCCTGAGAGGGAAGGACTGTAGCCATTGTGCGCCCGTCGCCCCCTGAGATTTATGGTCACCACGACTGAACAGGGCCCGAGCCGGGCTTTCCAATTACTTCGCCCGTCTCTTAAACAGAATCGGTGTGCGTGGAGTTCTGATGAGGACTTTAATATCTACATAGATCAAGCCCTCAAAACTGGGAGCTGCACTTTCTTCTTGCAGCAAAGTGCTTTTATTGAACAGTAACGAGACAAAGCCGAGCCTGGGGCCCTTTGTCCCCGTACCGACGGTGGCGGTGAACAGAGAGCCAGCACGCAGACTGCGCTGCCTCAGCCGCAGGCTTGGCCACATGTAGTTACACCCTCGGAGGACCTGGGGATCTTCTTGCAGTTTAACGTTTCATTCCTATGCACAGAAGCTCCCCCGATCCTCTGCATGTTCTGGAGAAACCACCAACCGGCCGTAAGCTGGCCAACGTCGGTGCGTTCGTCTGGAGAGAGACGGTGCCGCTTGCCGATACCCCGCCCCACTTTGCGGCAACACACAGGCCAAACCACCCGAAAGGACAGAGTCGAGCCTTGGCAACATGATTTTTCTTCAAATTCAAGTACACACTTCCGTGTCCCAATAGAATTACGACGGTTTACCTCCCAATCAAAAAAAAAGCGTTCTGGCAAGGTGTTTCGTTTGTAACGCAACCACTAAATGCAAATGCGGAGCTGGCAGCCTGGCCGGCGGTCGCGTTTGGGAGAGTTTATCTCGCCCGTGACAGTGAGAAAGACACTCTCCCAGGACCAAGAATTCTGACAGTCCCTCCGACGCATGAAAAATCACCACCGACGGCCGTCCTGCAGAGGCTGCCACTGGCTCCTCGCAGTCCACTCCAGCCCTCTGCTGGAGGACGCGGGGCGGACGGCCGCCCAGCCGCACTCGCTGTGTCCTGTGCAACACAGAGACTCTGGCCAAAGGCGTCCTTCTGTTGCCAAATGCGGGAGGACGAGTGCCTGAACCCGCCATCCCCAGGTCGGGCTCTCCCAGTACTCCCGTGCTGCCCGTGCGGCCCGGCTCCTCTCTCCTTCCATGGATGCTGGCTGCAGCCCAGGCGCTGTGTGCAGCCCAGGAGTTTGGCCGTCACTCTTCAAGGTGCTGAGGGTGCTCTGGGAGACAGAGCTGGGAGCACAGCCCAGCGTGAATTCCCAAGGCACGGTGACAAGGGAGGGACTATGCTGCCTGGTAGCGAGGAAGGAGACGACTTGGAAAGAGAGAGGCGGTCCTCCTCCCCTGACTGAGGCACGGGAGGGCTCGGTGGCCTTGTGGCAGTGCCCGGGGGCAGGCGGGAGGGTCAGACTGGCCCTGGAGATCTCTTCCGGACAAAGAGCGTGTGAGCCAGCTGGGAGAGGCCGCACGCCTCTGCGGGGAGAGCACAAGGACTCCGGCAGGTGTGGCCACGGGTCCCTGTTAACCAGATGGGCCCCCACTCAGGACACTCGGGGTTAAGTTTCCTTCCTGTGCACCCGGGTGACATGGCTCAGCAAGCTGGTGGCCTCTAAGGCACATAAGACGGAAAACCCAAGCAGGTGCTTAAATACCTTCCAGTGCGTAGAGAGCCTGCTTCCCCAGTACGTCCTCCCTGTAAAGAACAAGAGGAAGGGACGGGAGACTGCGTCTTCTCCTTCGTTACAGACCCGGAGTCCCCTGCTGATATGGCATCTTGTGCGAATTACCTCTCAAACCCCCGTGTGGGGAACTGGGGGGCCACTTGTCACGGCCACAAGGCTGTGCGAAGTCTCTGACCCGCATCGCGTGCAAGGCCCAGGCCGTACCAGCTACAAAGGGCGTGCCAGCTCCACGTGGGGGTTCGTCACCCTGTCCCCAAGCCCTGTGAGACAGCGGGGCTGGCAAAGGGGCAGGAATCCCAACTCAGGGCAGGCAGCCGCCTACAACCGCTTAAGACCCCAGATGTGGAGCCCGGGCCAACAGGTGTGTGTGGAGGGGGTGGGTCCTACCTCATCCGAGAGAGCATCTCCTCCCAGTTCTGCTGTTGGAAGGTGGCCCAGGCTCTCCGCAGGGACAGGGAGCCCCTGCAGAGACGGTCAACCAGCCACGCAAAACGCAAACAGATGAAAAATGCCGCCCGGGGACGGGGAGGACGGCGGAGACCAAAGTCCCGGGAGACCTTTGCCCCCTGCCAGCCCCTGAGCTTGTGACCCCCACACCCGCCCCAGCGTGAGTTGTTGCACGAAGCTTCTTGTAGGTCTCCAGGACTGGCCGGTGCCCACCACCTGAGGCCCCGTCCCCAGCACACGTGGGAGGACACCACGCCTCCCCGAAACGCATCCAGCTTTTAGACGCTTGACATTTGAGTTCTGGAAGAGTAGGATGAGAAGCAGTTACGAGTCACCCCCGCTACGGAACGACGTTACCGGCATTAACTCTAATATGTCTTTAATTGGTGTCGTTCCGAAGGAAAAGAGATTTTTTTCAGAGAGCTTCAAGCAATAACAAAGCTTTCAAGAAACATCCCAAATTTTTATTCCTCAATTCCTTTCAGGTCTAATTTGTGTTAATTCAATTAAGGGCATGTAATTTGGCTGTCACAGAAATTAAATATAAAGAAAAACGTATATTAATGCAAAGTTTGAAGAGTCAGGCCCATAGACTCCAAGATGTTAAAAAAAGTTGCGTTTGCTCCTATAGCCAGAGGAGGAAGGAAGGAAGGAGCACACTGACATTGCTCTGAACCGTTTTGTCGCCCAGGAGGCTCACACACAAGGGCCTGGGATTCTAAGTCAGCGACCAGGCGAGCAGTCGTGGTCCCTAACTGCCTACCTCGCCGCATTTCTGCTTCATCGCAGACATGGGCGAACTCTAGGCCGGGCACACACCCTGGGCCGCAGCCAGGATCCTGTACCAACAGCCATCCTCTCGTCAAGTGCCCCAGGGTCGCTTGCCGCCTGGCTTTCGCTGTCACTGAAGAAAACCTCCTACAGGACCCAAACCAAGACGGCCCGTAGACCCCCTAGCCCCAGCCTCCTGCTCTTGCCCGAGACACGTCTCCAGTAACATCAGTGTCCCTGGAGCAGGGCTGGTGACACAGGACAGCACCCGAGATGCCGCCTCTCCCAGCAGAATCGTCTTCCTGCGCTGGCCGAGCCGTGCTTCCAGCCAGACAGCCTTGGGGGTGCCCGGTCACGGCCTCGCGGCTGGCGTAGAGGCACGGGACAGGGACCAGGGTGAAAAGGGGTGTAGAAACAAACACCCCTCGGGGAGGTCGAGGTGTCGCTGCTGCTCACGATTCCATGGCATTTGTTGGTGGCAGCTGCCGGACAGGCTCGAGCCCAGAGATGTGCTCGTCACTGCATTCTGGAGAGGGTCCCCTCCATGCTCTTCCTGTTGGAGGACCACAAGGTCGGGTCCGCGGACACAAAAGTAACAGGCAGAGACAGGGACCAAGGGTCAGCTCTGGACCGGCAGCCACTGTCAGCTGCTGGGGAAGAAAAAGGGAGGTGCGGGGAATGGGCAGAAATCCCGACAGGTGGACACGGCAGGCCTGTGGCCAGCGAGGAACCACCATGTGGCCTGCTCCCGTGACAGGCACACAGGGATGCAGTTTCTGGAAGCTGACGCGGGCCAGATCGTCCGCCAGCCACAGGCTTAGGGATCGCAGAGTGCAGACCACAGCCCACGCCCCAGCCGGGAAGCACGGGCGGGGACACTGCTCGCAGTGACCCCACGGAAGCCAGCAGCTCCGGAACAAGACCCTTGGGGCTTGGACAAGATGGTCACACTGGGGACTTCTCTGGAATGAAGAAAACCCGGGGGCCGGGGCACTTGGCAATTCCATGGCTCTGTCCTCCTGCGCTCCCAGCACTGCTGTTCTGACACAAACCCCCGACCTGGGGAGGAGGGTCTGGGAGTGGGCGCCCCTCCTCATGCGGATTCCGCTTCCTCAGTCCCCAGGCCATCCCCATCCACGATGATGCCGGGCCTGCTCGGTCCAGGCCGACCCAGGCCGACCCACGACCCCTCACGTGCGTTACACCTGCCCCGGGGCTCCGACCCCTCACGTGCGTTACACCTGCCCCGGGGCTCCCGGCCCCTCAGGGCTTGGGCTCACCTCCCGCCGCCTGCACCTCCCCCCGGCCCGGCCGCACCCTCGGGGCAGTGTCCAGACCTCCCCGTGGAGCCACCAAGCCACGTCAAACAGGACTCCCCGGAACGCGTCCCCTCCCTGCTTGTGGCCGGAGCAGAGGCCGTGGAGGAAATGAACAGGAGCTTCGGGAAGCCCTTTCCCTGCGGTGGTGCATTTACTAATTTCCACACAAAGCAGTCGGGGACGCGGCAGTTCAGCATCTCGGCTCATTATCCCGCCCACATCTCAGGTGGTGCCTATTAAGCCGTCATTTTAAATAGTTCGACTCGCACGAGAAACACCAGCAGCAATGAAACGGGTTCCTGCTTCTGTGAAAGCCTCGCTTCCTCCCGCGGCTTGAGGCTGCTGCTCTGTGCCCATGTTCAGGGTCTCGGGGTCACGCCTTTTGTTGGAACGTCCATGGGGCCAGGGGACATCAGACCCTGGCGGGAACGCCCAGCTGCATACAAATGTCCACTCTGGGCCAGACGGTCGGGAGAGGGCCGTACTTACCCTGAAAGCACTGCTGCCGGCTCCTCTTGTAAATGGTAAATTCTCAAAGCGAATTTACAACCTGGACGTGAAACCCAGTGCATAGTAGGTCCTCAGAGACATGGAGACCGGAGAGTGACCATGTGGCCAGCAGTAGTGCGCAAGGCCTCTGCTCTTTTCTTTTTAAGCACTCAAAATTATTTTTAGGAATAATCTATATCCAGTGAAGCAAGCGGGTCCTAAACATCACGGGAAGATGAACTCTGACACGCGAAGGCCTTCGCAACCACAAACATACCCTCATTCAGATCTTATTCAGAGATTATTTTTAAGTCATGTCTACAGCAGCGTGGGGCCGAGACTGTCGCACGCTCTGCCGCCTGAACCAGCCCGGCGCCCCAGACCGCATTTCCGCACATTTAAACTCACTGACACGTGCTGTGTTATTAGTTTCAGAGGAAGAGCTCCGTGAACCATCGCTTGCAT
The DNA here is from genome assembly GCF_022355385.1 of Mustela nigripes. Lineage (NCBI taxonomy): Eukaryota > Metazoa > Chordata > Mammalia > Carnivora > Mustelidae > Mustela > Mustela nigripes. The sequence continues at coordinate 83,254,734 of NC_081571.1, read as the reverse complement.
ACGACACCCAGTGCCCCCTCCGCCCCGCGCCCTCCCAGTGCCCGGCCCCAGCTGCCCAGCCCAACCCAACCCTCAGGCTCCTGTGACGGAGAGGCTTGTGGTTTGTCTCCTGCTTTGTCCTTGACCTTACTTTCCCACCATTCCCCCAGGACCGTCTGTCTTGTGTCTTAACTTCCTCCTATCAGGGAGATCGTATGATCGCTCTTTCTCCGCTTGACGCATGGCACTCAGCGTAATACCCTCTAGTTCCAGCCACGTCGTCGCAAATGGCGAGAGTTCATTTCTTTCGATGGCTGCATAGTATTCCATTGTGTATATGAACCACCTCTTCTTGATCCATTCATCTGTGGATGGACATCTAGGTTCTTTCCATAGTTTGGCTATTGTGGACATTGCTGCTGTGAACATTCGGGTGCACGTGCCCCTTCGGATCACTACGTTTGTATCTTTAGGGTAAATACCCAGTAGTGCAATTGCTGGGTCATAGGGCAGTTCTATTTTCAACATTTTGAGGAACCTCCATGCTGTTTTCCAGAGTGGCTGCACCAGCTTGCATTCCCACCAACAGTGCAGGAGGTTCCCCTTTCTCCGCATCCTCGCCAGCATCTGTCATTTCCTGACTTGTTGATTTTAGCCATTCTGACTGGTGTGAGGTGGCATCTCATTGTGGTTTTGATTTGTGTTTCCCTGGTGCCGAGTGCTGTGGTGCACTTTCTCACGCACCGGCTGAAGCCCTGTGTTCTTGAGAGCCGACCCGACGGGGGCCGAGCCGGGGGCCGTGACATCAGGGGCCGGCCAGCTCCTGCAGCTGGGCTCCACGAGATACTGCCTCTCGCTCTTCATCCTCGTCCACTTTCCCACACCCACCCCAGATTTGGGGGCAGCAGTGATCCCTTCTTGAAGCCCGATCGTTATCCTCAACTGAACCCGGAAATCCAGGAGTCGGGACCAGCTTTACTTCCTGTAGCCACCATAGTGCTCCCACAGAGCGCCCAGGAGACGTGTGTCACCGGGTCAAACGCAAGGCACATCCGCTGAGCTTGGGCGGGGTAGAGAGGGCAGCCGTCTGTGCACTCACACACGCAGTTATCTCCTCGTCACGGGGCTTCACGCTCATAAAACCCAGAGTGAACCCCAGAGCCGCACCATCCAGCACGGCGGCCACCAGCACCGGGCCTCTGGAATGTGGCAGGAAACACACCCGATTTTGAAGACTGAAGGGAGAAAGAACACAAAATAGCTCACTGATAACTTTCTCATCGGTGAGACGTTGCCCTCAAGTGGCCAAGTTCTGTGTGACTCCTTGGTGCGTTGAGCTGAGCTCCTACTGTGTGCCAGGCCCTGGGCACCCGGACGTGGGAAGTCTCAGAAGACGGCAGGGCTGCAGAGCACGTCCCTGATGACCCTCTCCGTGTGGCACGGCCCCCAGCGCTCCTCGGGCCACACCTGTCAGCATATCAGAGACGAGGCCCCAGAGCAGGGAAAGCGGCACCTGCACAGAAGGCAGGGGTGTCCCCGGCGAGGGTCCCAGAGCTGCGGGGACAGTCCCACAGATGGGACGGCTTCCCCGTAGAATTCATTTCCCCACAGTTCTGGGGGCCAGAAGTCTGAAATCAGGGCGGGCTGGTTTTCCCGGGGCCGCAAGGCAGAACCCGACCCTGGCCCCCCTCGGGCAGCGGTGGCCGCAGGCTTTCCTCCCCTCTTTGGTGTGTGTCCGTCCCTAGGTCCCAGTTTCCCCGTTTGATATGGACAGCAGCCTGATGGCACTGGGGCTGTCCGGATGCCCTGCTCCTGCCCTGATCGGCGGCAGAGACCCTACTTCCAAGGCAGGTCGCAGGTCCCCACTGCTGCCTGAGCAGCAGCTCCCTTCCCCCTCACGGGGCGTCTGCTGAACCAGTCACGTGCGTTTTCGTCAGAAAGACCGTTTTCGTCGGAAAGACCGTTTCCACCTCCACAAGTTCAGCTCGTTCTTGCCCGACTCCTCCTGGTCTGGTTTCCCACCATCACCCCTTAGCGACGCGGCCTTCTCCTCTTGTGAAGGGCTGTCCGTCTCACGTGACGGACCCACTAGGAGTGGACCCTGTGTCCCTACACTGACGCATCGGCTCCTCCCAGGTTTGCAGTCTGGGGCTGTGAGGGCACCTCCAGCAGGACCCTCTCTGCAGAAGATCGGTGATGCTGAGAAGTCGGGGCTCACACCTCTCTGTGCCGCAGCGGTGGACGGTCAACACCCCAGGACGACTGACAACGTCACAGCCCAGGCTCCCGGGCTTTGCCAGCTGCATGGGCTCCAACCAGTGTAGGTGCGGACCCGGGGCTGGACACTCACCGCCCCCGCCACCAGCGTCCATTTTCTTGCCCATCTAGTACCCATGGTTGGGGAAGGGCGGAGATTTCTAGAACACCCTTTGACCAAGAATGGAGCTCTTGGCAAGGATCCTGGCTTTCCACGTCCAGGCAAAGTAACATCACATCCAACATTCCGTGTCACCCAGGCCGACCTCTTGTTTATTGTGGATTCAGCAAAACACACGAGTCCGAGACCCCAGCAGCCCGGCCGACCCCAGGACCTCGCGGGCTGCTGACACAGCCACCGACACAGACGGCCTCCGACCTCCCGCCCTTGGGGGCTGTGCCCACTGTCTTCGGCGTGTGCGCATTCTCCTGTGTGCACCGTGTTCATGTGTTTGGTCGGGGGAGTCTTCCGGCTGCTGGGTCCACCTGCAAAGACCCTCCCAGGCTCTCGAGTCTACACCGTGTGTTTCTCCGTAACGGCTTTGCTAGGCTGTAGTTCAGGGACTGCGTGATCCGCTCGCCCCAGCTGTCAAGCCCGCGGCCTCTAACAGTCACAGAAACGGGCAAACGCCACCACGGCCTACGTCAGACCATCTTGTCGTCCCAGGAAAAGCTTCACTTACCTTTCTCTCCCCCCGTCGCCCCTCCCCTCCGGGCCCTACGTAGTCCCCGGTCTGCGCTCTCCCTCAACAGCTCTCCCTGTTCTGGAAACTTCTATCAACAGACCCACGTGTGCCGTCTTCTGTGACCTGTTCCTTCCCTCCATGTAACGTTCCCTTGGTTCATCCACGACAGAGCCTGGGTCTGCTCTGTCCACACTCGCGGCTGGGTCCTACCTCTCAGAGTGGGCGTGTCCATCTGTCCGTCCACGCCTCAGCTGGTGGACACTGGCCTCACCTTGACCTTTGACGGTCACAGGTCACGCCGTGAGCGCCCACACACAAGCAAGCGTTTGTGGGGACGCGTCCTTTCCCGTCTCTTGGGCGTGTGCCCAGGACTGGTCACCCTCCATGTTTAATCTCGGAAGCTGCCAGGATTCTGGCTCCATGTGTTCTTAATCTGCTCTCATTTACTCCTTATGGAAAACAAAACAAAATACATGTGAAACTTGCTTCCTTTTTCTTACTGTAAATCTGTGCCACTGCAATTTAAAAGACGGACAAGTACGGAATCACGAGAAAACATTACACACAAAGAAAAAAGCCTTAAGAGATGGCCACAAAACCGGTTATCACGGGGAGGAGGGAAGTCTAATTATTGCAATTTTCCTTATGTAAAATCTGAATTTTCAATAACGAAAATAAGTAGGATTCGTCATAAAGTAAATGAAAAATGGGCAAGACAGTCTTTCATAAAATGACAAGAAGCATTGCTGGGTTTTTTTTTTTTTTTCTTTTCCATGAGAATCTAAAATAAACCTTCCCATGAAACATTCAGGGCCCCTTCTGGAGCGCAAGTGGCAAAGTCTTGGCTTGAAGAGACATCCAAGTCCCTGTGGGACCCCACGTGGACCATCTCTGCATCAGAAACATTGGAGACTTAAGAGAAAGTTCTGGAAGCTCCCCGTCACTGAGTACCCCGGTGCCCTCTCAAGGACAAAGCGGGGTGCACAGTGGGCCCAGAGCCAGCAGAACCTGCTCACCTTCATTCTGAAACTCTCACGTCCCCCTGCACCTGGGCCACCCCGACAGACTGACCTCCAGCTGCTTGCTGCTGTCCTTCTAGGGACATGGTCCCCTTTCTGCTGCCTGTGGGCAGGGCCTCACCAGCAGAAGTTCTTGATCAGCTGGACACCAGCCCCCCTGGAGCACTCCTGACACCAGTGCCTGGGCCTCGCCTCCAGACAGAACGTTTGATGATGATCTCAGGACACGGTCGCTGCTGAGAAGCCAAAGACCCACCAGCCAGACTCTGAAATGTCCGCAAAAACTCTAAGACAAGATTGTTCCGGTCTCCTAGGATCACCTCATCATCACTGAGGAAAGGCACATGAGTCCTCTCCCCAGAGGAGGCTGGGCCCGGCAGGCGGACTCCACAAGGACAAGGACAGGGGCCCCTAAAGTGGGCCCCTTCTCTCCTGCCGCGGCCATCCCCGACGCCTCTGGCTCAGGGCTGCGCACTTCCTGATGAATCTGCTCCTTATCGGCGGACAGCTGCCTCGTCGAAGGGTCCTCACCCAGACAGACGCGTCTGCCCACCAAGACCTGGGGCCACGCAGATGCGCAGCCCTGAGGCGTGCAGGGCTGGGGGCGCGGGCCGGCTCTGTAGGAGCCCATCGTGGGCCCCTGGTCCGCTGCCTCCTTTCTCAGGCTCTCACTGCCGGTGCCTCCCCCCCACCCCAGCTCACCCTCACTGCAGTTTTTTGCAGGAATAATGATATTCTCTCGTTAATCCTCTAACTGCATGAGGCATTCGTCCTACCATGGCTGGGAGCCCGAAGGCCCGAGAGCAGCTGAGACGACCTCCTAGGTGACCGGAGTTCAGCAGTGCCAGGACTTACGCCCGGCCCGAGCTCCGGCCGAGACTGTGGGGTCGACGGCTTTGCTGCTCCCACCCCAGGGCTGACCCAGGCCCTTAGCCGATTTGGCACAGCCCTGCTGCGAGGGTGACCTCACTGTGTCAGCCCACAAGCTCACACACTTGTGCCCGGGCAGACGGAGCCGGAACGCAGAAGGGCCTCGCACGCGGTAAGGGACAGTCCAGCGCAGCTGCAGACCTCCCTTCCGAGCCCCAGCGACCGACGGAGCATCACCCCATGGGGGCCCCTCCCTCACCCCGTCCCCACCCCGGTCCCCACCCCGTCCCCTTCTTCTCCCTCCCTGTGGGTGTCTGTGCGGCAGAGTCATGGGGCGGCTTCCTCGGCGCTCCCCGGAGCCCCACGCAGACCCACACTGTCCCTGCAGCAGCACAGCTCGGGGACACGCTGGCACCGGGCTTCCGGAAGCAGCAGGCCAGCCGGCCGCCGGAGGTGGGGCACGCAGCCACCCGCCCCCCACCCCCAGGACTGGGGACCAGATGTGCCGCGGCCACGCACACAGCCCCAGCCTGCTCTGCGCCTCGACCCCAGGTGGACTTGCAGAAGGCGCCCGAGCACGGAGTCAGCCTGCCGGGCACACGCCGATTTTGAGAGGGACATGACTGACATCTGGTGGCCATCGGGGGAAATGCACGTTGTGGGGAAACCGTGGCGTCCAGCCCCAGAGCCACAAGGGGAAGGAAGTGGGGTGCGGCTCTGGCCCGGACACCGAGCTTCCGCGCGGGCGGGCTCCGTCCTCTGACGGCCAGCTACGGACGCGGAACAGAGCCGGACCCGGTCCTCATCCTCCAGGCACCACAACCAGGGTCCAGAGCAGACGGGAGCGTCGGGAGTTCTGAACACGCACACCCCGTCGGGGCCTGCACGCGGGTCGCGAGCCCCTCCACTCTCCAGCCCCCTCCGCCGCGGTCCCCCCACCGCCCTGGGCGGCTGGCGCACCCGCAGGGCCCCGTCTTCTCCGCCACAAGACCAAGTCCACACGCAGCAGTGTGAGCGCCGGGCGCCGGGCGAGCCGCGGCAGACGCCGAGTCCAGTCTCCTCGTCCCACGCGGGGTGACGGGCCGCAAACGTTCCAGGAATTCAGAGTCGCTCTCACGGACAAGGGGCTCCTCAACGCTCCCCTTCAGAGAGACGAGCAGGCCTCCGTGCCGGGCTGACTCATACCCTCCTCACCGTGTGGAAGCCTCCCAGGGAAATTAAAACTAGGACTTTGTTGGACAAGGGATAAAAGGCTTGATTTCCAGCCCGAAGCGACGAGCGGCGTGACACGACCAGCGCACGGACGGACACAGCTCTCCCGGATGTGCCCCCACGGTGACAGGCACAGACGCTCCCAGAAAGACCGAGTGCGCCCATGTCAGCCGGCGGGCCGGTGGCCACACGCGTCCTCCTCAGGCACACTTGTTCTGAATTATCGGTAGTGACGACCCCTAATCGCCCTCAAACCAGCCAAACCAGCCAACAAAACCCAGAGAGGGGTCAGGCTTCAGCTCCTCCCATGCGGCGGGGACTGTGCTCCCGGCGTCTCCCCACCAGGGTCCGGCTCTCCTTGCAACCAGCAGAGCGAGACGCACAGTTCATTGCCTGCCCTCCCTGCCGGACCAGTGGAGGGGCCAACACTTGGAACTTGGCTTTGGTCCCCAGAAAGGGCCTCAAAGCCCCTGCTGCCGTGGGTCCGTCTACACCCAGACCCTCGGTTCCACGTGCAGGCCCTCATCGGGTCCTGCATACCCAGGCACAGCCACGCTGCCGGCTGACCTGTCCCGCCAGGGCCCAGCCCATGCACAGTCGCCACTGGCAGGGCCCTGTCCCGCCGGACGCAGTCTTGCCACAGGCTCAGCTCCGCAGCGACGCCAGGCGAGCGTCCTTCGCTGTATAACAGACAAATGGGGCACACACTGGACGCTGAGCCTCTATGGGCCCTGGCATTCTCGGGGCTGTAAACGGGGTCTCCCGGCCAGACTGTCCCTGGGGAACACACGCCCTCCCCTCCCTCCCCCACCGTCCCCACCCTGGGCCCATCCTCACTCCGGTCCCCCGTGGCCAGGCATCCGGCCCCATGCTCTGGGTCTTCCTCCCCCAGGAGGCCCCGGGCCCGCCTTCTGGGAGCTGCCCCTCTGCCGGGCACCGTTCCCTGGAGAACACCCATGGCCTGGGCCCTCCCTGGTGACTCTTGGCTCTGGGGCCACGTGAGTTGCACAGCGGGAGTCGGCACACTCTGCCCTGTGCAGGGCCCTTCTGTTGCCAGCAGGGAGAAAGACGTGGAGCCGATGAGAAACTCACCTTCCCGAAGTCCTTGCGGAGCGGAACAGGCAGAACAAATACCACGGCCACAGCCCCAGGGACGTGGGGAAGGGTGCGGCCTCCTGTTCTCCCCAGCTGAGGACGTATCGCGCGGACCCCGCTGCTCTAGTAAGAGAACACTCAGAGCTGCCGGGCCTCCCGACCGCTGTGGCCGCCGGAGCCGCTCTCCTTCTCCCGAGTGACAGTCACATCCCTCCCTGCTGAGCGGGTCTGGGTCTCCCGCAGGCCCCCGTCAAGGTCCGGCCCCCCAGGCAGACGGCCTGCGCTGACCGCTCTCGCCCTCTCCGGCTGAAGCCCGTGCAAGGTTCCCGGGTCCTTCTCAGCCGGACCCCAGATCCTTGTCCGCGGCCTGCGTGGCTCTCCCGCAAACCCCTTGCACCGCAGAATCCACGCAAGGTCGGCGGAGTCCCCCCCTCCGCCCGCCGTCATCCCTGCTCTGCTCCCAGGGCTGAGTCAGGCGACTTGTCCAGGAGGCTGACTCCAGCCCCTTCTCCAGGACAGCAGCCGGCGGCTCTGGTCCCACCAGCCCCGGCTAAGCTCCGGCCGGAGCCGCCAAGCGCTGCTCTCCGCGCGGGCCGCCCTCCACCCCGCTGGCCCGGCAGCTCCCCGCTGCTTCCAGAGCCCTGTGGTCCCCGGCGGCCCTCACCGTCGCCCACCCCTGGCCTCCCTCTCCAGCGGGCACAGCCGGGTCCTCCCGCTCAACACTCCAGCTCATGGAGACGAGAGACTTTACACACCACCTCTGCGGGGAAATTTAACAACCACAGCTTTGAACTTGGCCGTAAACAACCATCTCGGCTGTGAGCACGACACACCGGAGACTCTCCGAGATGACAGTAGGTCAGCGGGGCGTGAGGTTCTGGGAGGGGCCCCTCGCGGGCTCACACGGGCGGCCCCGCTGCGCCTCATAGAGCCCCAAGGGAGTCCTTCCACTCTGGACTCCGGGCACCGGCCTCACCCGGTTCTGGGCCCAGCCCTGGCACAGAGCCATGGACGGTCCTGGACCGTGAGTGGGAACGGCAGGGAGCACTTGGGAAGTGTGCCCCACTCCCAACACCTGCAGACACTGTCCCCGCAGACGGGCGTGACCCCAGGCCACATACAGAGGTGCAGGCGCCCACGTGGACCAGGACTCAGCCCACGTGTATGTATGGTGGTGTGTCCACAGTCGGGACCCCGGTCCAAGCACATGTGTGCAGGCGTGTGCATGGATGGGGTCCTGGTCCACGCGTGCATGTGGCAGCGCACCCCAGAGTCACGTCCACGTGTAGACAGAGGTACAAACCTAGAGGAGGCTCCAGGACACATAGACATATCGATACACGTACACACACACACAAGACACACACACCCATCCAACGCCTGGTCAGTGTCGGGAGGGGAGCAAGGGGGGACTGACCTGGCACGGCTGAGCACACAGCTCGACCCCAGTCAGCGGAGCACGGGGACCCTCACACCCCCTCTCGACAAGCCGTGGGGTCGGCGACAGTGAGCTTCCCGTCACTCTTCGTAACAAGGCAGCTCCTCTGAGCCACGGCGCCCAGAAAGTGACAGCAGAGACTCCCTTCTCACTCCCGGGATGGGGGGCGGTTTGCAGGCCACAAGGAGGCTGATTCGTGACCCACACGGTGACTTGGGGATCAGGACCTCATCGATCACAGGTCCCCTCTGGGAGCGGGTGTTCTCCGGAGGTTCTGGAACAAACGTGTGACACCACGGCTTCATCCCACATCCGCTGGGAGGTCCACAGACCCCACGGGGCAAACAGATACGTTCTGCAGCCCCGAAGCTCCGGTTCTGGAAAAGCCGGGGTGTTTCTTTCGGGCACTGCTTTGTGTTTATACTCAAACGGCAACCGTTACGAGCTCCCTTGGTCAGTATTTCAGACGCCGCGTTCTCCAGAGCGGAGAATGTACTATTTTGCACGTGGCTCCACGAGAAGAGGTGGGAAGACATATTTTCAGGGAGGGAAGAGAGACGTGTGTCCAAACACAGCCCTTTCTTCGTCCAAGAACTGAAGTTCAACTCCTGAGTTTTAAGAAGCGACTTGGAAAAGCACCCCGAGGTCGGCCTGGTGTCACAGGGGGTCGGTCCCGTGCTCGGGGTCCCGGGACTGAGGACAAGCACACGTCCAGGGGTCGACGGGGCCCCGGTCTCTGGCCGCAGGCTAGTCTCTCTCCCCTTCAGAGCCCTTTTCCGTGACCACGGAGCAAGAAGCACCCTCCTCCCCAGGTGCGGGGCACCGCGGGGAGCGAGAAAGGCCCTCGGCAGCACACGCGGCAGGGAAGGAAGCCGCTGGCGGCCAGAGCTCCCATGCCCGGGGTCTCTGCCGACCCATCGCAGCACCCAGGCCGCAGCACCCCGCCCTGAGGTCCCCACTCCTCCCTGCGCGGAGCGGCCACCAACACCGGCCCTGACCCACAGACCACACGGCCAGAGGCCCACCACCACGTCCCTCCCGCCGCTGCACCCCCCCAGCCCCAAGCTGCTCCCAAGGCCTCCGCCGTGATCATCCCCAGTGACCAGAGTGGGAAACTGAGGTTCCGCTGGCAGACCTGTGACAAGAGCTATCAGCCTGCTCTGGCCAGGCACTGAGTCCTGCCCAGGGTGGGCTGGAGGCGCTCTGGCTTCTGGACCGTCCAGATAACTTCATCCTGCTGCCGCGGACAAGCTGTATACCTCGAGGGAACTTGCTTCACCTCTCTGAGCCGGTCCATCCCAGAGCTGCAGCAGACCCAGGACGTGAGGGCCCTTTGCAGACCAAAGTCCTGGGGTTCTTTCCTAGTCTCTTGTCCTAAGGAATGGGGGAGACGCTCTGTGTGTCCCTCAGACATTCAAGCCAGAGGCTCCCACCAGCAGGGAGCGAGGCATGGGCTGGGAACCCGGCCAGCCTGTGTGGGAGTTTTTCATGGAGCATGAGGTTTCCAACATGACAGCAGCTCCACAAGTGGGGAGCCCCGGGGCAGCCATGCCCCCGACCTTCCAGGCAGAAGCCACCTCTGGCGGGATGTCGACCCATGCAGACACCGGAAGCGGTGACCTGCCGGCTCCCTGCCTGGCTCCCGCGCTCCCGGGGGCCGGGGGTGAGTAGCGGACGGAATTACCGGGGAAATGCTGTCCTCACCCCCCAGGAGCTCGTCTCAAGAGACGCAGTCCACAGCTGCGTGCAAACAGAGGGAGAAACACAAAGCTTCTCAACGTGGAAAACACCCGTGCGCACACACGGGATGAAAAAAGGCGCTCGGAGAGCCCTTTAGGGAGCATTAATGTGCTTCTCGGGTGACTGAGGCTGCCCAGCCTTTAGCCTCACGTCCCGGCAGCCTGTGCGGGGCAGACACGGACCGCCGGGGCCCTACTGTTCAGTTAAGTGACCACATGCTTTACACCGCAATCTGCGTCTCCAGCAGAGACGCCACAGCTCACGGACTAAGAGCACGTGGGGCGTGGAGGACATAAGGGACCCAGGACAACGTAATGGACCACAGTGGGTTTTATCCGAGATGGAGCTTTAATATCCAACTTCCTCTTCGGGAGCAAGAGCACACAGCTGTCCAGAGGGGCCGTGGCCTTGGAAGGGGCCCTCAGAACCTGGGCAAGACCCCAGGGCATCCGGCTGAGCTCTGGGGTCTGGGTGCACCTGGCCGACAGGTGCACCAGAGGCCACTCCTGGGTCCAGAGACCAGCAGAGGGTCCCAGGCTGAGCGGCTCAACCACAGCCAGATGGGGATCGGCCCAGCAGAACAGAGCCCGAGGGCCAGTACCTCAGCTCTCTGGCCACTCAGGTCGGGGATGTCACACGCTCACACACTCACATTCACACATGTGTACACGCTCTCACGCTCACACACTGAGACGCTCTCATGTACTCATGAGCTCTAACACATTCACGCTCACACGCTCTCGTGATCTTGCTCTCACACTCACGCATTCGCACGCTCACATGCTCGCATGCTCGCATGCTGGCAGCAGGTGCAGCTCGTGTTTACGGGATGCCGGAAGCAGGAAGTACCGGGCTGCAGACGGACCCTTCCAGAACGTCGAGGGTGACGCACAGGTGCGGGTCACCCCCATCCGGTCCCAACCACGGAAGACAGCTCTGCAAGTGCCCATGTGTACACACGTGTGTGCACCTGCGTCGTGCACGACCCCATATCTGCATCCACAACTGTCTCTGCTCCTGTCCTCCCTGGAAAGTTCTAGAAGGACTTAGAGCAATCATTAGGATTTGTTGGCTCTGGGAAAAGGAGAATGTGTAAGGGCTCAAACTACCAGCAGCGCGGGGGACGTAGTCTCCTCACAGGCAACTCCTGTGCTTTTAATACACGATTTCAAAGGAACGAGAGACCGATGAAAGTTCTCTGATGAAGCCCATGTACTCACACCCTCACACACACACACACACACGTTACTGGGCCTTAAATAAGACAAGTCTGGGGACGGCAGGCACAAGATGACCAGGAACATCACTAATCAGACTCAAAACCACCGTTTCCAGCAGCTGATATTCTGCCTGCACACGAGCAGCTGAACCTCTCCACCGTCCCAACCACTCAGAGAAGGACACGGCCACGTTCCAGGCCACGAGACTCATTCTCAAGCTTCCTTCCTCTCGACCAGTTCTATGTACAATCTGATGTTCTATGATGGTTTCACGGTAAAGTCTCTACAAGCTTTACACTGTAACAAGCCGAAAACTGTAGAAATCAGAAATAGAGTTCAGAACTCCTGAAATGCCAAGGGTCATGGTTTCAAAAGTGACACAGCAAGAGAGCTTCGAGAGTCGCCACAGCTCAACACGGACCATTCCTAGGGCTGTCTCCACCTCTACCCGAAGAGAATACGCACCCATCGGCCTGCAGCACCCTGAACAGGCCCGCACAGAGTCCCCGGCGGTCCACCTGCCCTTGGAAGCACCCAGTTCTGAAATGAGACGGCTAACCTCACCAGCCTTGCTCTGACCCTCGGAACTTGTCAGGGAACATCTAACGTTCAGTCAGTGAGGTTATAAATAGATCCACACGTGTCTCAGAAACAGTTCATCGTACGTGCGCTTTACCCCAAGTATTACAGCCCCACGGCAGCCTCAGAGCTGGGGGAGCTCACCCCACCCCGACCCCACGGGCCTGACGCGGAGCCAGTCTGTGTCCTTGCGGCAATGCTGACGGGGGCAGAATTAAACTGTGACGATTCTGCTTTGTCTTCGTTTTCAGAAGGAGCCAATGAGGCCTGTCCCCGCCGAGGGCCCATCTCTCCTTCCGTCAGCCCACGCATCCGTGGACCCTCCTACGCGTGCCGCTTCCCGTCTTTTGTTCCCCAAAGCCAGACCGACGTTGATGGATGGACTGCTCAACACAGACGCGTGTAAGGGACACATTCCTCCGCACACCCTCCCTCCCAGCAGAAGAGCTTTGCGGAAGTTTTGCAGATGGGGTCTCTGAATGTCATGTGGCAGGACTTTGCGTCCCCAAAGCCATCGAGATTTCTGAAATATTCTCCCCTGGAGTTTTCTGCTATTTCCAGACTGTGTGCAGATCTGCCCCGACGGTTTGTCTATTCCCTCCTAACTCTGAGCAGTAGGCTTTAAATGACTTGTAATGATGAATTATTTATGAGAAATCTGTCTGTTTTTAAGTGTATTGACTGAACTTCATGAGTCACCAGCAAGTTCCGAGGTCAGAGCAAGGCTGGTGAGGTTCCCGCCTCGTTGCAGAACTGCGCACTTCCAAGGGCAGGTGGACCCCCGCGGACTCCGTGCCGGCCTGTTCAGGGCGCTGCTGGCCAATGGGGCGTGGATTCACTTCAGCTAGAGGGTAGAGACGGGCACCTCACTGTGGGGGAGATCCACTAGCTCCACCAGACCCTTCCAGAGGGTTTCTTTGGAACCTTGACCCCAGGGATCACCTGGCACTTGTGAGAGATGCACCAGGCAAAACCATCTGTTCGAACCACTGCCGAGTGTCCAAGAGTGAGGAACCTCCCCTTGACTTCTTGCTGGTGACCCCTCTCTCTGGACTGTGATGCCCATAGAAGCTCCTCTTGAATCAATTAAGTCGGGTGTTTCTGCACTCTGGGGCCTGAAGAGGGACCCTGTGATGCTCCACCAACCTCCCAGGTAAGAGGACACGACCATAGTGGGAACCCGTGGGTGCACACGCTGCCCAGACAGAAGGTCAGTGAGAGCACACGGCGTCCCCAAGCTGCACAGCTGAACAGTGTGCCCTGCTCCCCATGGAGAGCACAGCCGCGCTGGCGACTCTGTGTGCACACAAAGGACAGAGCCTTTTATGCCCATTTTGCAGAAGAGAGAACTGAGACCACACATGGGAACTGCAACAGGCGTCAGAGGCAGAGTCAGCGTCCGAGGCGACTGGGCCTCCAGGTCCAAATATGGGCTCTTGAAAAAAAATTACAGTAAACAAAAAACCACATAACATAAAATTCACCACCTTAACCGCGTCTGAGTGCACCGCGCAATAGTGTTGGTCACATCCACACCGCTGTGCAAGACATCTCTAGAACGTCCCCATCTTGCAAAACTGAATTCCACGCCCAGTTGAACAGCGACTGCCCACTCCCACCCCTGGTGCCCACCACTCCACCTCTGTCTCGACGGGTCTGGCTCCTGCAGGACCTCGCCTGTATACAAATATACAAATACACTACTGTCTTTGCCTCTCGTGTCGGGCTCATTTCGCTCAGCACGAAGCCTTCAAGCTCCGTCCACGCTGTAGCCGTGTCAGGACGCCCTTCCCCATCTCGGCGGAAGGCCATCCCCTCGTGGTCACGGCCCACACTGGTCCCTCGACGGGCCGGGGTTGCTTTCGCATCTTGGCTCTCATGAGAGACCCTGCCTGAACGTGGGTGCAGGGGTCACGTGGAGATACGGATTTCAATTCCTCACGATCTACATCCAGAAGTGGAATTTCTGGGTCATATGGTAGTTTTATTTTTAAATTTTTTTGTTTTTGTTTTGTTTTGTTTTGTTGTTAAGAAGCCGGGTCATTCCTACAGTGGCCGCCCCCTTTCATACTCCCACCAGCAGGGCCACGAGCTACACAGTCTCTCCACATCCCTGGCAGCCCTTGCGGGCTCCGGGTTCTCAGATGCGCGAGGCTGCCGGGTGCGCGGACACCCACGAGGACGTAAAAGCGGTCTCGTCCGACGCACGGAAACTGCAGCCCAGGCTCGGACGGCGCGAGGGAACAGCACGTCTTCGGAGTGACGGCGGTATGGGCACGCGGAGACACGAACGCACGTGGAGTCACTCTCACGTGGTTCACAAGGTCACAGACAGACAGACAGACAGACAGCCAGTCTAGCTGCTCCCCTACCTGCCTCCACTCTGACTTCTCCACTGCTGGGGGGCTGTGCCGGGGCCCCGGGGGTACAAGGACCCATGGCACCTGCCGCCTGCTGTCCCCAGCGCCCCGCACCCCGGAGTACGAGAGCTGTGCAGCCCTTCTTCGTTACGCTTCCCCAACTTCCAAGGCCCTAACCTTCTAGGGTGATGGGCTGCGCCTGAGTCCCCTTCCCCGCCGCAGAGCCGTCCTCCGGGTCCAGGGGCAGGGCGGACAGGACTGTGCCCCGTGACGGCCCGGTCACCCTCACGCACCCTCCCAGCCTCACCCCACGGTGCAACGGCGGCCCGCGGGCTCCCTGTGAGACGCAAGACTCACCAGCGTCCCAGGAGACGCTATTCTCAGGAGGGTGACCTCGTCCCCACCCTCACCGCTGCCGAGCAGGGAAGGCAGGAGAGGGGACAGGCAGGAGACTCTGTCTTCGCAGCCGCGGAGGATGAGGCGCGCGCCGGCTCCCAGGTCCGTCTGCGCCGGGGCCGCCTTGCAGTGTTTCGTCACTAGGTGGCAGTGACCCTCACGGGTTCCCAGCTGCCACCTCCCAACCAGTCTCCTGAGCAAACCAGGCAGTGGCGAGCGTTTTGTTCTGAGTGCCCAGACCCCCTCCTCCAGCTGTCCCCGGCGGCCCCCTTCACGCAGACCCCGAACTCGGAGCAGGACACGCCTAATGGGAGGTCAGAGTGTCGCGGCGCCCGGCGGTGGGGACCGCTGCTCTGTCCGCTGGACGAAGGGAACGAGATTATTCCAAAGGGTTTTGCAGCGAAGCGCCCACAGCAAACCAAACCTGGGGCTGCAGAGACCTCTGCCGCTCCGTCCTGTCCCAGCTGCCTGGGTGGCCGGGCCCCAGAGGCGGGAATGTCCGCTCAATATAAGCGACGGGTGTGGCCAGAGTGATGACGGGTTCTCCTCCGTGAGGTAGAGCTGATGTCCCAGCTGAACCCACCATCCACCACTCGACCCCTGTGGGCTCCTGGCCACGCACCCTGTCCCCCGAGTTACCTCGCCACGGAGCACAGGGAGAAGACCAAGGACGTTCGGGGTGTTTCCCTTCCATTGCTCCCTAGGACCCCTGGTCTAACACCTCGTATAGAAACGTGAGCGCTTTTTCCAGAAACTCGCACCATTTGAAAATCGTAGCTGCTCACACCGTGTCCAGACAAGCTCTACACGCACAGATGATGAAGCAGAAATCATGCTTACGGCTGGAAACTTGGCTCTTCTGTGAGCAGGACTGATCCTAGAAATGCCCCCGGACGCCTGCCCCGGGCCAGGGTTACAGCGTGAGCAGGGCCGCCGGCAGGGCATGGGGCTGGGGCACGGGGCAGGGGAGGGGGAGAGGCCGGGGTGCCCCTGGGGGCTTTCTCCCAGCACCTTGTCCTCCTCCCGCCGCCCTGAGCCTGGTGGCAGGACGCCGTGTCCTGGCAGGACACCAGACCGATGGTCGAGCTAGTTTAAAAGCCACAGTAACTCTTTTTACCCAGATCTGGAGACAAAGAAGTAGGGGACATGACACCTGGCTGTCCCCGTGGCTTGGAGCTCCCAGTGCACGGACCCCCAATGCTCCCCCCGCTCCAGGGCCTCAGAACTGCTCCCCCACTTCACGCAGCCAGGTCAGAGCACGTACCCCAGGCATTAAGGGGACCTGGGATTGGCTCCGGTGAGGTGTGTGCAATGGGCACAGACGTGACGGTCCCGAAGAACGTTCATTTGGCTCACACCTGCAGGCCCCATACGGAGGCTCCAGGGCTGGTCAGGACACAGGGGAGAGGGGACACTCGGGTGAGAGCCCTTCCAGTGGCACCCTTAGGGGGACGAGGGGAGGCAGGATTCGCAGGCCAGGGACTGGCTGGCGTGAGTCCCTACGGCGGGCTCTGGGTGGAGGGGCGGCCTCGCTGACTGGTCCCTGTTCTGGGGGACCACGGTACGGACAACAGGGGAGCGGCTGGGATGCGGGCTCTGGATCTGTCGGGCTGTCTGGAAAGGCAGGCTCACAGGTGAGCGGCTAGCGGCTAGCCCTCCCTGGGGGGCTGGGACTCCCTGGCCGGCGCGGTTTCAAACCATGTGATGCGCGGCAGGAAGAGCAAAGACCACTCACCCCAGGTGGGCCATGCGGCGGGGGACGGCGGGGCTGGGACAGCCACCCACCCTGCGCCGACTTGGAAGCTGGCCAGGATGCCCCCAGCGCTGGCCAGGGCCTCACCCCTGCACTCGGAACCAGAGCCCCAGGGAAGCCCAGCATGACCTCTGAGACCCGCCAACGGCAGGAAACGGAAGAAAACCCGGGTCTTGCTGTGTGCACTGAGATTCAGAACGGCGGGTGCCACAGGACCCAGGGGTTCCCCCCGGAAGAGCTGCACCTCCCCGACCAGCCCAGCAAAGAGCTTTACCGGCCGTACGGACAAGGACAGTGACCATAGAGCCCTCGTCAGCAGCCATGAACCCACGAGAAGACGGCATAACGGACACAGGATTCCACTAGCCCTGGGGGGTCCTCGTGACTCTGTTAACCCTCGGTCTTCACTACATGCAGGTGGCCCCAGGGACCCCCAGCCAGGCTCTCTGCGGCTCTCCGCGCGGGAGCGACCGCCCAAAGAACAGCAGCAGCAGGTCTGACGCGCACATCTAGGGACGACGGCCTGTCCCCGAAGGGTCACAGATGACCGCCAGGTGTCAGTCCTGAGTCGACTCCGATGGTCCACATCCCTGCCTGCTAAGGGGTGTGCTTGCCTGAGCAGAGCCGCAAGCTTGCTGGAGGTCACTCGCTGTGCTTTCGGGGAAGGCGCAGGAAGAGTCCCTTCTGCCCCACAGAACGCTGTCCACGCAGACAACCCGTGGGGCGTCCACCAAGCCTTAAACTGTTGGAGTCTCATCCGGGAGCTCGGAGGCAGTCCCACTTCATTTGTTTTCTGAGAAACCCACTACGGATTTGTGAGTCGTACCCAGATGGCCACCCCCGCCCCACACATGAGCGTACAAACTCAGGGCACTGGGGCGCCTGGGGGCTCCGTCGCTGAGCGTCTACCTTCGTCTTGGGTCATGATCCCGGAGTTGGGGGATGGAGCCCCGCATCGGGCTCCCTGCTCGACGGGAAGCCTGCTTCCCCCCTCCTGCTCCCCCTGCTTGGGCTCCCTCTCTCTCTCAGACAAACAAAATCCTTTAAAAAAACTCAGAGTTCGGTACCTCAGCTCCGTCAGCTACCTGACCCTCTCCTGCCTAGATTACAGCTGGACAGATGTTTCCAGAAAGATACCAGCATCGGCACCCGTAAAGGTCATACAGCGCTGAAACGTCCAAGTGTCTGTATGATTCAGAGAAGCACGGTCGTCCGATAGACACAGAGTTAAATGTTGAGATCGCTGTGTTTTTCGAATGTATCCAGAGTTTAGTTTTGTTTTGTTTTAAAGATTATTTATTTATTTGTGCACGAGCAGGGGGAGGGGCAGAGGGAGAGCGCGACTCCCAAGCAGATCCCCGTTGAGCACACAGCCCGTTCTGGGGCTCCATCCCAGGACCCAGGGTCACGACCTGAGCCACCGTCACCAGTCAGACGCTTCACCAACTGAGATGCCCAGGGCCCCCCAGACACACCCAGGTTCTTACAGGGGCGCAGCTCCAACAGGGAGGGGGGAGCCACCGAAAGAGGGGCCCAGTGCAGGACACCGTCTCAGACGGAGCAAGCTTCTGCGGGCTGTGGCTCCATGGGGGTGGGGGGGACACCGCAGGAGCCCCTCAGCGCCGCGGGCCCACAAATGCCAGCTTTAAACGCAAGGGCCTCCCCCACGTCATAGTCACAAATACCACAGGGCGCGCCTGCTTGCGGGTACCAGGGAGCAAAACAGCCGCGGGTTCAAGGGCTCCCCCTTTCCTCCTAGAACCACTGGGGCCGGCTCGCTAAGCAGACGCCGGCCCGCAGCACTGCGGAGGGAGGAGGTCCCTCGGGACATGGATGGAGCTCCCCGGGGCCGTGGGTCTTACCCCGTCATGCCCGGCGGCGTTCCGGGGGACAGGTGGGTAAGGGTTCGCTCCCCCGTCACCGGCTGACGGACATCTGGGCTGTCCACTCGCTGGTCATCACAGAAGCTAGGGACACACGTCTAAGCGGTTTGACGGCCGAGCGTGCCGTGCATGGACCCGTGAGTGGCGGCGAGGCTGCAGCACGGTGTGTCCAGCCTTAGCAGAAGCCACCGCCACGTCGTCCGTCTGGCGACCTCCGCAGACCGCGCCCTCTGCGCCCGGGAGCTCTGCACCGGTTGTGTCTTCTCCCCATTTGTGGCTTCACTGTACCCCGAAAGGCATCTATTGAGAAGCAGAAATTCTTAGTATCGACGAAGCCCGTTTCTCAGTTGTTTCCTCTGTAATTGTGCCTTTGATTTGTGTCTGAGGAGTCTTGGTCTGATCCGGATCAAGAAGATTCCATCTTCTGTTTTCGTCTCGCAGCTCCTTAACGTTGGGTTTTACACCCAAAGGCCGATCTACTTTGAGTTCGTGTTCGGGGGCTGGGGTGGGGCTAATGTTCCCGCGCGCGTGTGGACATCCGCGTCCCCCGCCCCAGCTCTCACAGCTGTCCCTTCTGCACTCCGGTGCCTCTGCGCCTGGAAGCCACTATCTTTAGGGTTGGGGGGGTCCATTTCTGCGCCCTGTGTTCTGCGGGGCTGACGGTCTCCTGGATCCAATTCATGGCCTCGATGGCTGCAGCCGTAGAGTCAGTCTTGAAGTCAGGCTGGGGAGAGCTAACATCTTAAGAACATTAAATCTTTCAGATTATTCAGATCTTTAATTTGCCTCAGGAATATTTTATAGTTTTCGATAAACAAGTCTTGCACACCTTTTGTCAGTTGTATCCCTAAATCATTCATATTTTGATGCTTTTGGATGTAATGTGCTTTTTCCATTTCCGTGTGTTCCTTCTGGCATTTGGAAATTCAACATGTTTTTGCGTATCAGTCCCGTGTCCTACAGCCTTGCTGGGCCCACTGGTCAGTTCTAGCAGCTGCTCTCGCTGACTGGAGTCCGTGAGAGCAGCCGGATGACAAGGAACACGCACTGTATTTTTCCTTCTGTAGAACACTCTGGAAAACATAAACTAATCTATAGGGACCGAGTATAGGAAGTGGGAAGGGTTAGGAAGAGCAACCAGGAGACTTTCGGGGATGGGGGTACATTATTTTCTTTGTGGGTAATGGTTGCCCATTTATATGTGTGTGTCAAACTGTACAAATATGCACTTTAATTTTTTTTTAAAGATTTTATTTATTTTATTTGACAGAGAGAGAGATCACAAGTAGGCAGAGAGGCAGGCAGAGACAGAGAGGGAAGCAGGCTCCCTGCTGAGCAGAGAGCCTGATGCGGGGCTCGATCCCAGGACCCTGAGATCATGACCTGAGCCGAAGGCAGCGGCTTAATCCACTGAGCCACCCAGGCGCCCCTCAAATATGCACTTTAAATATGTTGTTTATTGTGTGTCAATTAAGCTTCAAAAAAAGGTTACTTAAAAAAAACCCTTTGCTTCGTAGGAACTCAATTCTCCCCTGATCCAAATACACGGAGTTCCCGAGTGAGAACAGACGAGACCGGGGGAGGGAAGCTGCACCCCACCAAGACAGTCGCTTCCTTCGGGGCACGAGGAGGCGGGAGCAGGAAGACCCTCCACCCCAGACCCCCCGCCGGAGAGCAACGTGGGCCGGGGACAGTGGTGCCGCCGTGGCCTCGGGACCGAGCAAGCTGGAGGTCTCTCTCCGGACTTCAGCCCGAGGAGGTAACCGCACAGTGTCCGCGTGACCCTAAGAAGCCAGCTCGTCCAACTCCCATCCGAGGAAGACTGTCCTCTCCACGGGTCACCCGGCAGTGGACAGCCTAGCCTCCGCTAAAACGAGCACAATCTTCGTGCTACGGAATGTTCCATGACCACCGTGCGAAGGGCTGCTTCGGTCCCGGGTCCAAGAGCGGCGCCCAACAAGGAGGGGAGAAAGGTGGCTGTCCAGCTGTGAGGCTGGACAGGCCTGCTCGCAGCCACAGGCCTCGGTGGTGTCCTACAGGCTCCGTGCCACACCAGGCTCCACGTCACACTCGAAGCAGCTCTGGGAGGTTTCATTCCGTGAAACCCAGGCAGGCCCGTCTGCGGCAGGACCCACGCCGGGAGCGGACACAGGAGATGCTCTCAGTGTCTATGCTCGATCGTGTCCCTGGGGAAACCCAGTCCCGAACCCTTCAAGGTCAGGGTCGTCCAGTTCTCGGCCCCTGCTCAAGGCAATCAATAGCAGGTTCCGGTTTTGGAGAAGCCACCGCGCATTTTAAAGATCAAAGAGGGAGGGACAGGTTGGCACATGGTTCCTCAGCTGTTGGAAGCACCATGATTGCCATAAAACATTCTGGAACTGAAGCCCAGAGAGAACAAAGCCTGAGTGTGTGATGCTGGTTTTTATGCCAGAAAACACAGAATCCAAGCGACTTCTGGATCCATCGCTGCGTGTCTGCTGGCAGAAACCTTTGTTGTTTCTGATACAACAATAGCAGAGTTCTTTCTGTTTGCACACGGGCTAGCTAATGTCTGGGATCGGAGCAGCATGCACAAAAGCAGCCTCCTGTCACTTCCAGACAAACGACTCGGTACCACTCATGCCCGAGAAGCAGACACAGAGAAATGAGACCAGTTCTCCCAGGCGGGGCCAGAGGGAGCCACGCACCACCTTCAGACCCAAGTCCCAGGCTCAAGCAGAATGAAAGTCCTAACAAAGGTGTGGGAATGCTGTCCCCGTGACCGACAGAGGCTCCGGCACGGAACCGTGAAGGGTGCCGACTCCTGCCCCCCCCACCTCCCGGCTGCTGCCTCCAGCTCGGTGCAGACGCCAGACCACAGGGCCGCAGCGGAAGCACACATGCCCCGGGCCCGCCTGGCCGTCGGCTCCCGCCCACCGTCAGCGCCGAGTCTGGCTGCGGTCCTCCCGAGTCTGGAACGCCTCACGGGGCAACACGAGCTTGGGCTCCGGGAATTCTCAAGACGGCAGCAGAGCAATCCCGCCGGGTCTCCAGCCTGCCGGCCTGGCCTCCGGCTCCGGGCCTTGGCAGCTCCGGTTGGCCCCAGGAATGCTTCACCATGGAGCGCTCCCCATCTCCAGCCCTCCGCCCCACCCCCTCCACTCCCATAGGCTCTCTGCAGCCTCGGCACCGTGCTCCAAAGTATAAGAACTCGGGTGGTTTTCAAATGAATTTCTCATTGGTGAGACGTCTCCCTCCGACCTCAGGCCCCTGTGGACTGGACACTTGGGTCACGTATTGAGAGGGTCACAAACTGACAGCAATGTCTCCATCTCAATCAAGGAAACGGGACGTGGTAAGTGGGGGAGGGGCATCGGACACAGGCAGGGAACCAAGACTTAATGTTTCATTATTTTAATCCAAAAAATGTGGATTTGCAGGAGGCTTAGGGAAACTGAAAGGAAAACTCCTCCCGAATGTGCGCGTCAAAATAACAAGGCGAGCAAAGGAGTGTTTAAAGGAAGAGTAAGACCGCGGCAAAGGAAACAGCCCGTAACACGGGGACTGGAGCGCTTTCGGCTCTGCCCCGAGGTCTGGGCCTTTGCGCCGTGTTGTAACCCAACGCTCCTGGCACAAGCCCTCTCCGAAGCCCACTGCTCAGTGATTCTTCACCCAGACGTCCAGTCCTCTACCCAGTGCCACAGTTCCTGGTGCTGAAATACGAGGGCTCCCCGTTATAATATCATTTTTGGATCCTAATAATGATTATAGGCTTAGAAAATTCAAGAGAATCAACCACAACAAAACTACTTTAACAGTAACAAATTAATAAAGGATCGGACTCAAAATAAACCCACCAAAATCGGGAGCTCTCCCAAGGCCACTTCGCATCCGACACAGAGCTGCTCAGCGTCCTCTGGTGTCCTCTCTTCCGGCGTCCTCGCCAGCCGGGCCTCAGGCCAGCAGGAACCCTTCTTCCTCGAGCACCGTCCGCTCCATTCCAGGGACGCGCGGTGTATGACTTGTCCCACGTGACCTTACCAGAGTCCCGGGAAGCCTGACCTCCAGTTTGTGGACGAGGACACCACGCTTAGCGGGACCGCGTGTCTCGCACACTGTTGCGTGTACGGCGTGTGGAAAACCTGGGTTTCAGCCCACGTCCCTCTGGACACAGAGTCCGTCCCTTGTGCACGTGACCGTGGGCCACACGAAGAGCGGGGGCTTCGGCCCGGCCCCCTCGGCCTCCGTCGCCGGGGCCGGCAGAAGGCGTGTTGGCGGGAGGGGCCTTGCAGCGATGACGCCCGCTGCACACACCGCACGTCTGAGACACTAACAACCCAGTCCGGACGCGGGACTCGGGCGCACAGACCCCCGAGCCGGCCAGGAGCAGGGGCGACGCCCGCTCCCAGCAGCTGCCTCGAGCTCCCGCCGGCGGAAGCGCCCCCCGCGGCCCCCGCCGGCCGCCCCGCGCCTCTCGGGATGATCAGCACTTATCGGCTCGAATGTTTCTCTGCTTTATTTCTGTCCTCTCCCAGCTGACGTTCTATTTTTCACTCGTTTTTATTTAGTTCTTCCTCACTTTGTATTGTTTCATCTGGTTCTTGTTTTCATTCTGGCCTCGCCGGGTTTAGCAGGACAGAGATGTTTAACCCTTCGCTCGCCTGCAACGGGCCCTCCGTCCTCTCTGCGGCCAGGGCCGGCTCCGGCTCGGAATCGAGAGCCCCCGGCGGGGCGTGTTGGCTGAGAGCTGCCGGCTCCCGGGGCTGCACCCCTCGTGGGCCCGCGGCGTGGCCTCGCGCAGGGGGATGAGGTGTGAGGCAGGAAGTCCGGGGCGGTACAGGGGGGACCTTCCTCTTCCTCTCAATTCAGTGAAGGGGAGGGAGGCGCGGCGGGGAGAGCCTGCACCGAGAGCTGTGCGTTTCCACGATTCTCTTAGGTCAGCAACCGCACAGGAGGGACGTTCCGCACACCCCCTGCCAGAAACCGTAAATTTATATTCTAAAAACGGGGTGTGCTTCTGGAAAGAGCTCCGCATCACTAATCACTTGTTAAACACGAGTCAAACCACACGAGATGCGCCTCCCACCCAAGGGGGCAGCTGCTACGACATCGAACACACGGAAAACCCCGCGGACCCACGAGGGCGTGGACACTTGGGAAGCACCGGGTGCCACGTGTGGGAGGGCAAGCCGGTGCGGCCGCCGTGGCCCGCGGTGTGGAGGGTCCTCGGAAAACCAGACACAAAACTACGAAGCGACCCAGCCATCCCAGCCCCATTCACAGCAGCACACGCCGCCGCTGGGGCCGGAGGCAACGCACCGGGTCCACCAATGAACGACGGGGCCAGCAAAGCATGGTGTGTGCCCACGGAGCCGCATCATGGAGCCTTGGGAAGGAAGGACATTTCGACGTGTGTTTCCGCCTGGACAAACCGTGAGGACGTCACAGATGCCCCAGACACTGAAGGTGCTGCCGGGTGCCACTCACGTGAGGCTCTGGACGCCGTCAAGTTCACGGAGACAGAAGTAGACATGGCTGCCAGAAGCTAGGGAGGGGGGTGGGGCTAGCGACTAGCAGGGACAGAGTTCAGCTGGGGCAAGGGACGAGAGGGTCTGGAGCTGGACGGGGGTGATGGATGCCCAGCCCTGGGAACGAGCTCAGTGCCGCGGAACCACACACCTAAATATGGTTAAAATGGCAGGTTTATGTATATTTTACCTCAGTTAAAAAGGGGACATATGAACTCGCGCTGCTGGCCTGCAAACAGAAATGTGAGGCAGCCCTACCAGGGACTGGAGTGTGGGGAGGGAGGCACGACCCTGCCGGTGGGCAGAGAGGCACCGTGCAACACAGATGGGGACCAAAAGCGCCACAGGAGTGGCAGGAAGCACACTGTCGCATGTCGCGGACCGGTGGCAGCCCTCGCACATCACTCACCCGGTGGAGTCGAAACCACGGCAGTTGAAGTTTCGGGTGGGGAGACACGTGTGCACACACTCACGTACACAGACGCGCGCACACCGCGTGCACCTGCACACTCGTACGTGCCCACGCACACACAGAGACGCGTGCGCACACGTGGCCAGCGGCACCCTGCTTCCTACGGGAGGCGTCACGGGCAGGGTGGGAACAGGCTGACTTCCCCGGGGATGAGCCCTGAAATGGCGCTTTGTGGACAGAGCCCAGCGGAAGCCCAGAAACAGCCTCGCCTTTGCCCAGCTCAGTCTCCGCTGCCGGTCGCCTTGTCCCCTGACCCCATGAGCTCCAGAACAAAGGGTGATGTGGGGGTGGGGCGGCCACCAGGAGAGAGGCGTGCTCTGGCATCGGGCTTGCCGACATCACCGCTTCCTGCCGGCACCGGACGCAGGCCTGAGCTGCCTCCCCATCTGGGGCTCCCTGGGAGGAAGGCCTCGCTCCGCAGGGACCCCCCTGGCAGGCCCGCCGGGGCCCGTCCTTCAGGGCCAGCACCCCCCACTGGGACAAGTGGACGAGCTGTGCCTCCTGGGAAGGACACATCTCTCTAGTGCCGCTGTCCCTCGTGCGGAACGGGGACCCAACCCCCAGGAAAACTCACACCCAAACCGAGGCGCTCTTCAAAAATACCAGGAAAGACGTGACATGTAAGCAGCGTCTCCGACCCGCGGAGAGGACTCTGAGGAGACGCCCGCAGACGGCACAGCGGGGACCCCTGACCTCTGGGAACGGGTCACACTGTGGAATCAAAGCGAACCATGTCGATCTCCACGGTCATGCTGTCACCTTGACACGCGTGACACAGACACGGAGATGAGGACTCCGCGTGGAGATG
This sequence comes from Mustela nigripes, assembly GCF_022355385.1. Lineage (NCBI taxonomy): Eukaryota > Metazoa > Chordata > Mammalia > Carnivora > Mustelidae > Mustela > Mustela nigripes. The sequence goes on along the minus strand of NC_081571.1, from coordinate 83,229,461 downwards.
GAGGCAGAGACGGGTGCTGCGTCCACACCGCATGGAGCACCAGTGATTGCCAGCAAGTCCTGGACTCCGGGGCGCAGGGTGGACTCTCCGGCTCAGCCTCTAGGGCACCAAGCTGCTCCACACTGGCCACGGACCTCCGGCTCCAGAGGGACAGCATGGAGGGTACATGCCAGGTGACAGGAGCCACCCAGTCCCTGGCTGTCATGGCAGCCTGTGTGGGCTGAGCCAGGGACCGTTCTGGGGACTCCATTTCTGCTCAGAATGCGACGGAGGGAGGGCACGGGTGAGTGGTGAGCAGAGGAGGGCCGTGACCGGAGGCACACAGGAGGTGGGTCCCTCTGGCTTCGGGATTAACACAGAGCACAGAGGACGGGGCGAGGAAGAAGACAGAACAGCGGCTCAGGTCAGGGCAGTGGCCATGGTGCGGTGGGGTGCGGCCGGACCCCGGGGGTTTCTTCAGGGCGAGCCAGCGAGCCCTCCTCCGGGGGAACGTGGGTCTGAGCGTGGGTGGCTGCGGTCTGGGGAGAACCTCGGGCGTCTTGTTCGATAAGAGGAGTCAGGATGTCAGCAAACATCCCACCAGCGCTCACAGCCAGGCATCAGGGCACACTCCTTGCGGGTCTTAAAGGTGCTGGGAGTCATGAGTCACCGGCGGGGAGGTGGGATCCGGCACCCGAGCACCCCGGGCCGCCCGGGCTCCAACATAGCGGCAGCAGGAGGGTGTGCGGGTCCAGGGCCAACTGCCTTCGGCGGCTGAACATCATGGAAGTTTCCTTATCTGACCCGCGCTGTGAGGTCGGCCAGCACCCCTGGTCCAGGGGCTCCCTGGAAATAGGAACTGAGGCCGGTCTTCCGGCCCCCTCCCCTGTGCGTCCATCCCGTGTGTTTCAACCTCAGGCCACGGGGTCTGGAAGGGCAGTGGCTCCTCCCACCTCCTCCGTGACCCCTTCCCCCAGCTCCCTCACACTACCCTCAAGCCAAGAGCCACGGGGCCGCGGAGGGAGCCCAGTGGCCTCGAACGCGTGCTCCTGCCAGGGCCTCTGCAGGACGAGGGGAGGGAGAAGCCGCCATCCGTCCACTCTGACGGCTGCCCAAGGAGCGTGTCCCCACCGAACATGTCAGGTCTTGGAGACGGGGCTCCGCACACCCGGCTCAGCAGCCCGACTCCGCGCATTCCCACAGTGCGCCACACGCCCGTGCCGGCTGCCGGGCCACGTCACGTGAAGGGGGAGAGCGGGCCTCTCGGAAAGCCCAGGCCTCCCACCAGTGGAGCCCCGCGCCACGTGCCGGGGACCCGGGGAACCCCTCTTGCTAACAGAAGGGACGGCCGAGCTGAGGCGACCTCCTGCTGTGTGTCTCGAAGCCCAGGGAAGGAGCCGGAAGGAGCGGGAAGGAGCGGGAAGGAGACTGGACACCGGGAGAGAGAGGAAAAGGGAATGTCCGTGCAGAGAGCGCGCTTCCCGAGCACAGCTCGTCCCTGCAGGGCACGTAATCTGGAGAAATACCAGTAAATGGAGAATTTGTTTAAAAATGACGATTAATGTGGGCTCGTTATAGCAATGCAAGAGTTAAGAGGAGGCCGAGATCGCTGCTAATGACTTCTGACCTCCCTGAGGCTGCTCGCTCCTTCCCCACAGCGCAGGACGGACGCTGGTGCACGTCGCATATGGCGGGCTGGGGCCACGCGCCTGAGGGACAGGGGACAGGAGAGGGGGCTGGCCCCAGCCCGGCGGCCCTCCCAGAGCGAGCGGCTAGCCCAGGACACAGGCACCCACGACGCGGCCTGCGGCAACAGCCCACGGAACCCACACAGTGGGTGACAGAGGCTTCGCGTGTGACACAGGCCGCGTGTCACCCCGGGCCTCCCTGCAGACAGGCGAGCGAGCGAGGGGCCCGGGTCTGCCGGGGATTTGTTGTTCTCCGGAAACAGCCTCTCATGCTGGGGGTTTTATTAAAGTCGTCGGTTCAGCCGACGAACACACGCAGGTCCCCGAGCACAGCAGGTTACAGGGACCCTCCCGGGCCCGGCCACACAGGAGGCCAGCAGCAGGCCACCTTTGCTTGGGCTGACGGCGCCACTCGTTCAGGGACCCCCCCCCGACCCACCGCACCATCTGCCCAGCAGCCCACCCGGGGCCGCCGGCCGCCACCGTCCCTGTGAGAGTCGGCCCGTCGCGGAGCCGGTCAGGGTCTGAGCCCTCGGCCAGCCTCCCCGACCTGGAATGCCACCACCTCCAGCAGGCGGCATCGCGGCCCCGCTGCTCCCGTTCCCAGAGCAGGCTTCGGGCTAACGAGGCCGTCCCAGGAACGAGGTTCAGTCACGCTCAGTCCGGACCGTCAGGTTCCGGAAGTTTCTGCTCCGTGTGCGGCGGGCACGAGGGACACGGGTCTGAGCGCAGCAAAGAAACGAGTCTGAGAGGAAGCGTTCCAGGAGAGCCAAGGTACAAATCCCAGTGGAAGACATGAGAATGTGGAGAAAAACGGAAGGCAGAAGACAAACCCTGAATGCCGTAACCTGACCCCGCGCCACAGGTCGCTGGAGAGCGTGATCTGCGCCTTCTTGTCTCTAGTCACACAGGCCCTTTTCCTGCTCAAACCCCAGAATTTGTAAAGAACATTAGTGGAAACAAGGCAAGTTATCTTTCCGAGTCCACGATTGCGTTGACAAAGGGCCGTGGCGTGTCACGCTTCTAACATTCCTTCTGGAATCCCTGGAAAACACACAATGAAGACGCCTGAGTGAACAGCGAGAGGGCACGGAGGTCACCCCACGGCTCACCCGTCGGCAGAGGGAAGTGACCCCGACGACACCCCATCTCCACGCGGCGGCCGGAAGCTGTCGAGTGCGAGGAGCTGGGGAAGAGGCCCAGCCTGGGACACGCGGTCGCGGCGACGCCTCGGCGCTCCAGGGAGAGGGAGGACTCGGACCTGTCAGCCTCGCCGCAAGGACGAGACGACACCTCGCACGCACCACGGCCAGAGTGACCCACGGGCCCCTTGCGGCTACAGCGAGGCCTCTCGGTGGCCGCAGCCGGGCAGCACCTCACAGGTCAAGTGTCCCCTCCGCCCCGGCCACCCTCCGGCCTCCACACTGGGCGCACGGAGCCTGTCGCACGCCGTTGTCCGCCCTCCTCACGCTCTCCTGACTCCGCCTCCGTCCCCTCCCCCAACGCCGCTCCCACATCCTGTCAGTCTTGGTACCGCAACGTTCCCAAATGTCGCTTTTCCCCCTCCCGGCGGTTCCCCCTCAGACCGGCAGCCGCCTCACCGGCTTCGGCCGCGAGGCCTCACTCACCGTCCCCCACGTCCTGACGAGAGCTGACGAGAGCCCCCACCAACTTGTCGCCGTCCATGACCCGCCTGCCGCCCAGCCTCGTGCCCTTCCATCGGGTGGTCCTACCAGTCCGTGGGCAGCACCGAAGAGAAGACTGCATCTTTCCCTGCAATGGCTCCCCACCCACCAGAGTGACAGACACGGCCCTCCACTGGCCCTCCGCGCCCTCCTGGCCGCCTCGCTCTCCGAGCCTCACACGGGCAGCTCACCTCATTCCCAAGCAGGTCACGCTGCAGGGCCCTCGCTCTCATCCGCCGCTCAGCCTAAGCTGCCATCGGGGGCCGCCCTGACCACCCTGGGCCCTTCTCAGTCAGCCTTTAGGTCTTAGCCGAGTTGTGAGCTTCTTGGGAAAAACCCCCAGATCCCACCCACCCTGCCGCGAGTCTAGAGCACTAATGTGACGACCTCAGAGCATTTCTGGGCATTAAGTGAGATGCTGCCTGTCCGACCCTTGGCAGAGCTCCTGTTCCGCACATGCTCAACGCCTGCCGGTTGTTCTAACTGTCCTGGGACTTCCTCCAGGACCCAAACGTCCCACCGAGGAATCCCACTCCGGCCCAGCCGCCGGGCTCCCGCAGCAGCGACGCACCCTCTCGCCACGTTCCACGGGCCCTGGCGGTGGCTCATCCGCACCTTCCCCTCCACTCGCTCGGGCCCCGCAGAGCAAGGCTGGCACGAATGACTCCTTCCCGGAGTGCAGACGTCCGCGCGCACGCGGTAACCCCTCGGGGGCCACGGTGCTCGCGGTCGCCTTCAGGGGCAGGAACGGGATCACAAAGGCTAGGAGACAGACTCAGACGTACGTGCAAGGGATTAAATGAAGTCCACCCTCGGGCAAACCCCAGTGCACACAACGCACTTCCCAGGGCTGGGAGTCGGCTCAGCTGAGGAAGAGCATAGGGCCTTCCAGCCCCGAGAAAGTCACATGGAACGTCTGGAGCCCAGAGAGGGCCAGGAGGGGGGCGCAGAGTGCGAGTCTGCGGGGCGGAGCCGAGGGAGGCAGGACCAGAATGACGGGGCATCGCCAGAAGGGCCTTCGTCCTCCAAGACGACAGTCTTCTGCACACCACTGGGGGCCAGCAGAGCCCTGGAGAAGGGGAACCGGGAGGAGGAGGGGAGGAGGCAGCGGCAGGGAGAGGAGAGGCTGAGCCGGTGACGGCAGTAAGCAGCCAGGGCCGGGCTCCCGCAGCGTCTGAGTCAGAGGCGCCGAGACGTGGGGATAGGGCCGGGAGGCCGGAGTCGGGGGACTCGAGGGCCATGCGGTGCCGCGGGGTGCGAGAGGAGATGAGGACCGATGGTCCCACAGGCAGGACGACGCGGGAGGGAGAGGTGGGCGCTGCTTTCCCGCGTCAGGTCTGAGGGGCCGCACAGCTTGCCGCGCGGGTCCCGGACCCCAGGACAGGAGTCCGGCTTGGTGTCCGCGTCAGGGGCGCCCAGCGCACGGTGGAGGAAGAGCCTTTCAGGAAGAGTGTGACACGGAGCAGGGAAGGGCCGGGAGGCGGAGCTCACGCGGGCATGAACGGGCGTCAGGCCTCGCTCGGCAGACGGCAGGGGACGGACAGAAACCTCACGGTCAGACTGAAGACGTCCTTGAACGTCGCGCCAGGAAGTTGCCCCACTTTTAGCAGAGCTGCCTACACGGTTCTTACGTGATCCTGAACACCGAGGCTTCTGCTGCTCGTAAGGGACAGGCTGTGAGCGTGAGACACTCCCCGCCACCAGCACGCGGCCGCTGTAGGTCCCTGTTCATGCCGCGACGACCCACGTCCCGGGAGGATGCTCACGCGTCCGCCGCAGGCGTTCCCGAACGGTTCCAGGAGCTTCCCTGGTCGTGGTGCGAGGCACCGTGTGCAGACGCCCACGCAAAGGAGACGGTTCCTCCTGGGCCAGCCCAGCGGGCGACCTGACATGGGCCCGAGTCCCACCGTCCTCCAGGGCACGGGGAAGGGCAGAAAGGGAGGCCACTGGTGACGGGGTCAGAGCAGGAGGACACGGGGCCACGGGCGCGCACAAGCCGCAGCGGAGAGGCAGCTGTGGGCAGCGCACAGAGCGGACGCCGTGGGGAGCGGTAAGGACCGCACTGGCACGATCCCGGGGCACCCCGAGCACCCGCGGCACACACTGGGAACACGGAACAGACGGGACGCAGCTAAGCCCGCCTTGGTTTCGGCCTGAGGTTTTAACATATCTGCACGTAAATACCCCACGCGCTGTCTCCCGATCAGGACGCAGAGGCTGGCTCGACACCCGTCCTCCGGGCGCACAGGTTTTCCAGTGTCAGACGTCACTTCAGAAGTCTCGTCGCGAGTCAGCACGGCCCTGAAGACTCTAGGACCCGCCATCCCGCTGGTGATGTTCCCCGGGAGCCGAAAGAAAGCCGCAGGAGCCACCCTGGCCTGGGGACAGGCCAACGGCCGCACGGCGGTCAGAGCACACTGGGAGCAACACGCAGGCCGGGTTAGGTGCCGGGAACGCCCGGGCCGCCGCGATAGGCCGCCGCATCCTGGGACAGGACACTTACGACCAGGAGGCTCTGAAGGTCGCGGCAGCAACGGACACGTGGGGAGCCAGCGAGGGAGCAGGGGCGCAGGCCCTCGAAGACAAGGAGGGCTCACTCACCCGGCACTGCCCGCGGGGGCCGACTGTTGGAGGGACGCGGGCACAGAGAGGGAAGCCGGGGTCAGGAGGGGCAGCAGACGAGGCGGTACCGCCGGGGCCGAGGGGCGAGTCCTTGGACGGGGCGTCAGCCGCGCTGAGCACCCTCGGACGGCAGGAGCACGGGGACTGGAAGCCTCTGCCGGCCGCGGTGGTCGGAGGGCATTAGTGACCATAGCAACGCACGGTTTAATGCAACAAAACGTCCTGATGTCAACCTCCAAGCTTGTGAGGAGGTGGTCAGAACTCAGGAAACAGCAGCATCTTGTGGCCACAAGGTCACACAACGACCGTGGATGTCTCGTGCCCTCCCGCCCCGCCCGGCCAAATCTGGGACATCCCCTTGAACGTGCAACTAAATAGTGACGGTAACAGAGCGTAACCCACCGAAAAATCAAGAATCAGAGTCTGTGTAGATGTCAGTAAGAGTGAAGAATCGGGGGAGAGAAAGCGCTTCCTCACCGCGGGACGCCACGGCGGTCTCTGCGTGACGAACGCTATTGCGCTGTTGGTCACCACACCAACGGTGCTAACAGCCATGTAAGAGACACAGAAGGAGCGAGGGGGTTGGGACGTCACCACAGGTGCTGGAGCTGTGGGCGGGCTGCGGGCGAGGACCCGAGCACGTCCACGGATGGGATGACTGAGCACAGAGCACGAAGGAACCTTCCAGGAAGGCAGCCTGGGAGACAGCTCCCCAGCCCAGCGCTCAGGGCCAGCCTGCCCAGGGCCCCAGCCGGAGACACGGGACACTTGAGCCACAGCCCTGCCCACGTGCAGAAGCCCCAGCCAATCCAAAGGTCAAGAAAGCCCAGGAAACGCTGTGGACCTTTCCAGATTGCAGAGCACAAAAGAAACAAGAGGCCAACATGCATGTGCTGGTCCTGGGTCGGGGCCGGCCGGGAAAGTGAACCGCTCTGAGTGTCCGCGAGCATGGCCCGGGCCTCTCGCCAGCACAGCCGAACCCCTCGCCGCCTCCAAACCCCAGCCCAGCATGCCCGAGCTTGCCGGCCAGCCCCCTCCCCGCGACCCTGGGTCAGCGCATCTGGGGTGAAAATGCACATTTCTAGCAGGTTCCAGGAGATGCTGCTGCCGACCCAGGGACCTCACTGGGAGAACCAGCAGATGAATCATAGGACGGGGTCAGTGTTAAACTTCCCCACATCAACAACTACAGTCCGTGTCCGTGGGAAGGAGTCGCTTGTCGCAGTCAACACACACGGGGTAGGAGGCCTGACTCGCTCTCCAGTGGTCTGAATAGTGTGCGTGTGCGTCCACATGGTGTACGGACGTGTGTGTGCATGTGTGTGCATGTCTATATGTGTCCATGCGTAAGAGTGTGCGTGTGTGTGTGCACGTGTGTGTGCATGTGCACGTGCGTGTGTGTGCGTGTGCACGGAGAGAGAATGATCAACGGTACAAACCATAGTGCTGAACGGAACTAACGGGCAGGCAGAAGTTTACTGCATGCTTGTGGCTTCTAACACTGAAGTCACATAAAAATTTGCCCAAATCATGTAAAAATAAAATTCCTCCCTTCTGCGGCTCTCACCGATGGGGAGGCCCCACTAGCAGGGATCCTAAGTGTACTTCCGCACACCAGCACAGCACACCTAGTGCCCCGTGACACGCAGAAAGCCCAGCGGGTCTAAGAACCCCTCCATCTGCAAGCAACGGCGTGTTCGTGTACCTATGTCTACAGAGAGGGTCCTCGGCTCTCAAAGGAACAACACTGAGCGACGGTGTCCACAAGGAACAACACTGAGCGACGGTGTCCACAAGGAACAACACTGAGCGACGGTGTCCACAAGGAACAACACTGAG
>NC_081571.1:83196856-83221638 GCF_022355385.1 Mustela nigripes | reverse complement strand
TGACGGTGTCCACAAGGAACAACACTGAGCGACGGTATCCACAAGGAACAACACTGAGTGACGGTGTCCACAAGGACAGAATCCCGCAGCGCATGGGAGACCGTGGCTCTGAGCAAAGAGAAGGCCTCTAGCCGTCTCCGAGGGCTTCGGGAGCCCGAGCTGCGCCGCTGGCCATGCCCCGTGAGACCACCGTACGCGCTCCCTGCGGTCATCCTCTCCGGCCAGTGGGCGCCCAGGCCCTACCAGTCATTAAAAACTTGGAACAATCACCGACCCTATGAGGTGTCAGCCGTGCACCCCAGGAAGACGAAGGGTATCCTGTCTCTACGGGGAAGCCCTCACAGCCCCGCGGCGGTTTGGTGCAGGACAAGTGTGTGGACGCGGACTCAGGGGGCCGCAGGGGCCACACACAGTCCCACCTCCAAGTGCCTTCCCTGAGGTTCCCCCCGCCAGGCCTTGGACAGAACCGGAAAGGGCCGGCGGCTGTGTCTTCCAACGGGGGCATGTGGCAGCTCCCTCTCTAGCCCCTGGGGCCTGCCCCAAGGACCCCAGTTCTCCAACACCCCCCAACACTCCAGCACGGCGTGTCCTAAGGGCACTCATGAGACACAAGGGCTTCCGTGGAAAGACCACACGTTGCCGTGGCTGCCTTCCCAACGGGGCACCTGCAGCCACCGGGGCAGAGGGAGGCCAAGGGAGCCCCACTTCCCTCGTGATGGAAGTGGACTCAGCCGTCCACGCCCGCCGGCTGCCCGGCAGGCAGTGTGGACGCGCAGGGAGGGTCTCAGGCTACCACCAATCCTCACTCCAACCCCCCTCGTCACACGACACCGTTCAGGACGTGGCCTGTTATTTTGCTGACGACGCATGAGGAGAGACTCTTGCTGCTGTTATGTGAAGACCCTGCCTGGTCCCCAGGCCCCGCGGGGCAGTAACTTCTGTCACTTGTGCAGCAGGTGTCACAGAGACACCAAGCAGGCTGACACAGGCCCTCCGTTCCCGGCGGGCAGACTGACGGCAGGAGCCGCGGCCGGTGCCCTGGTAGGGAGGCGGGGGTGGGAGGCCGCAGGGCCCGGCTGGAGGCCGCCCGGCGTTGCCGTCCTTGGAGAGCCTGAGGACTGTTCTAGGCCCGCTCCGCCCGGAGTGGCTTTGCCCCCAACGACTCGGACGTCCCTGGACGGGTTATGCGAGCTCCACTCTGCAGCCGTGGGGCGCGAGTCGCAGGCCCCTTCACCGGCCCTTGTCTTCAGCTCGTTAGACGGGTGACAGAAGAGAAAGTCTGAGACTGGAAACACTTTTTCCCAAAATATCTCCTTCCTATAAGGTTTGGGGGAACATAGGGTTGAGGAAAATATTACTTTGGAGCCCAAAGGGGTGCTGCTGGCCGGAGCATCCCACACTCCCCTCACTCAGAGGACCCACCGATTCCAGCACCTTCTGACCGTGGGACTGCAGGCAAGTCCGCAGCCCCCAGGCCGCCGTCCCCTCGTCTGCCGCACGCGGGGACCACGGCCTCTTCCTCCCCCGGCCCCTCGCGCAGACGAAAGGGAACGGGAGTCGGCAAAACGCCGGGTGCGCGGCAACCGCTCGAGAACGTCGGCGATCGTCCTTCACACACCGCGCAGGACGGCCCGTCCGCGCCGCCCTCTCTGACCCCGGCCCCATCCCCAGTCTCCAGAGCCGAGCGGGCGGAGGGCCCTGCCGCAACCAGGTGGCCGTCTACCGCGACGCCCACCTCTCCCCGCGCCCCTGCTTCTCTTGGTCAAACATCTGAAATCTTAACAACCGAGGTTTCAGTTGGGGCAAGAAAGCTGTTTTTCCAACACCGCTGCCGACAGCGAGGTAGCTGTGGGCGGAGGACTCCGACCCCAGGCCCAGAAGAAGATGCCCGCCAGCGGATGCCCCACGGACACCCCATGCCCAACCCTCCCCGGGAGCGGCAGGAGGCGGTCGTTGGGGGCGAGGAGGGCCAAAGAACCGAGGGGGAGAACCCACCTCCCTCCCCCACCTGCGACGATCTCCTCCGGTCCCAGAGCTCTGGGCAGAGCGGACAGCCGTCATCAGTGAGGGCTGTGTGTGCTCATCTCCCGGGCCCCGGGCCCCGCTCCGTCCCCGGGGGACACACGGGCTGTGCTCCCGAGAGCCCCTGCTCCCCAGGGCTCCCCCAGAATGCATCCCGCACAGACGCCCTGACGGCCGGGCCAGCACCCAGGTTCGCGTCTGCCTGCCGGCTCGGACCACGGCTTCCGCGCTGGCCCCGGGGGCCCTCGACCGCCACCCCTCACCGCAGACCTCCTCCTACAGACGCGCTCCCTGGTGGCTCCGCTCCCCCGGAGAAGGCGGACGCCCACACCCCGGCCAGCGCACCCCCGATCGCTGGTGTCACGCCAGCCTGGGGGAGGCCGACCTTCCCCGGGAGGCCTCGCGGCCCTGAGCAGCCGCAGCAAGGGGCCTGGAGCCACGGCCAGCACCTGGACCCGGGGGAAGCGCACACACGTGTGCGCCCGCCTGCTGCCCCCCCCACTCACCGAGCGCCCTCCCCTGCCCCCCTGCAGACGAAGCGGCCTGTTCCGCCAGGCTCTACCCCACATCAGCTCGGAGGGGCCAGGGGGAGGCCGGGGTGAGCAGAGGCCAGGGGAAGGCTGAAGGCCCCGCCAAGGCCACAGACGCATCTCCGGCCCTGGGACCCTCCCGCCGACCCACACCCCTGCACACACAGCCCCGCGGTGGAGCCCCACGCCCAGGCCCGCAGCCCCACGCCCAGGCCCGCATCCTACTCACTGGCCGCTCTGCCGGCCGCTCCCGGGGCTCTCCGCGGGGCTGTCCTTCCGCAGGGCCTCGCCGCGCCGCCCTCTCGGGCCACGTCCTCAAAAACGCCCCCGGGTGGGAGGCTGCGCCTGGGTGAGCTGCCTCCAGGGACCGGAAGGCAACACGGGCCCGCCGGGGTCACGACCCCTCGGTGACCTCTGCCCCTGCCGGCGGCCACGCCCTCTCCTCCCCCTGCTCACTTGCACCTGACGCGGGGCCAGCGCCAGGACGGGGGATGGGAGGTAGAGCCGAAGGAGTAAAGCTCGAAGAGTCGAATTCGAGCTCGGCAGAGGGGCTGGGTCTGCTGTGCCCACAGCCGGGCGCCCCGCAGCAGGGGCCGCACAGGGAAGGGTCCCCGACCCCAGCACGGCCGGCACGCCGCAGCCGCTCCGCAGGGGTGGGTGCCGACGTTCCTCTGGGAAACGCACACCTTTCAGGCCAAACGTCCCCCAGCGTGGGGTGGGTGACAGGCAGAGACAAGACTAGACGACCACCGGGGGGGCGGCCTGTGAGGGAGGGAAGTCAGACCCGAACCCGTGAGAGCCTGGGACCCCATGAGACGCGCCGTCCTAAACAAGCCCCCGCACGGGAACAGGCTCAGAGACGCGGAGGACATCTGGCCACCACCGGAGCGGGAGGGTGGGGACGGACAGACGCGGGGGGGGGGACGGACAGACGCGGGGGGGACGGACAGACGGGGGACGGAGCCCCGGCTGTGTGACGGACGCGTCCGGGAGGAACAGTGCACGTGTGAAGTGTGGGGTTGCCACGGTGACGGTGCCGTGCGGGGACAGGTGGGGACCGTGCTGTGACCACGTCATCATGCGTGTGACTACCCACTGCTCTGCTCCACACCTGTGGCGAGAATTAGGTCACTAGCCTTCAACCAACAATTTCTTTAAAAAGCAATTTTTAAAAATGCAAGATAAGCTTGATTCAAACAGCTAGAAATAAAATGATCTATAAAGTGAAAAAAACAGATGCCTTTGAGTGATTTCTATTTTCTAGTATTTTTTAATTTTACTCTAGAGAGTTTATTTTTATAGAGAAAACGAAACTGTTGAAATAGAAGGATTGCGAGGTGGATTTTCCATGAGCAAGAAAAAGTTTTAGGGGCCATTCCCAAGCACGCGGAAACTGTAAGGTCGCAGCTGACGGGCAGACAAGCCCAGCGCAACCGTACTGACCTGCCTTCATTCGCTTGGGTTCCGACCCACACTGTCCTCTTGTCGCGGTGCTGGCGATCCCGCGTGAACAAAGACCCTTCGCCGTGGAGAGGAGTCATCACGTGTTTGGGGAGATCGGACAGGAACTCGCCGATGCCTTCAGTCCAGGTGACAGACTCTGTCTGTCTGATCCGGGAGCGTTTTGGCAGAGGAGGGGTCTCAGAACCTCCCCAGCCCCCACCCTCCAGGGCCTCCCCACACTCCCCAGGACACCCGGAGGTGCAGAGAGAGAACCGGGCCGGGCGCTCCTCTGCCCGCGAGGCCGCCCTCCGACGTGGTTTGGGAAGCCCTGACTCTGCCGCCGACCTCACTTCACCTCGTCCCCCGTGAGCTGTGCCGCGGGGCTGTGGTCCGTGAGCCCCAGGCTGGGCCTACCCCCCCCCCCCCGGCCCTCCATCTGCTCCCCGGTCTCCCCACTCTTTGCCGGGGAAGCCGCTGTCCGCACACCCCCCCCCCCGCCGCTCCTCTCACTCCTGCGGGTTCTTGCCCGAGCGACACCCGTAGAAAAGCAGCGAGTTCCAGAGAAGTGGACGGTCTGCACTAAGCCGGGCTGTGTCTTAGCAGCACCGGCGCCCCCCGCCCCGCGCCCCTGCAAGACGCCCATTTCTGGCTCCACAGCTGTTCCCTCTAGGCCGTGGCCTGCAGGACGGGGTGGGGGAGGGGCAGAGAGTTCTCAGTGCCCCGGCCCGGGGTGGGGGGGGTGCTTTCCATCACCCCTCAGGCCCCTTGGCCCTGCCCGCCTCCACCTAGAGAATTCTTTTCCTAAAATGCCTCCCTTATGCCTCTCGAATGCTCCGCGCGTTCTGCTGGGACCCTCGTCTGCACAGGACATTAGAGCAGCAGGAACGGCCGAGCTGTTTGCAGGTGTCGGGGGAGGTGCGCATCCTTCTCCCCCCGAGACCCCTGCTCCTCCTCAGTCAGCCCTGATGGCCGTGGCCTCCGAGGGTCTCTTTCCTCTCCCAGGGACCCAGACAGCGTCCTAGGTCTGTGTGGCAGGCATGAGCAGGAACGCGCACATGGAGAGCCGGGGGATGAGCAGACAGCCTCCCCCGTGCCCTCAGGGAGACCTTCCCGATCCCCGAGAGGCCTGGGTGCCCTCCACCTCCACGTTCATGTCGCCCCCGGCCCCTAGTGAGGAGTCACCCCACAGCCCGGCCGGCATCCCAGGCTCACGGAGCCTCCCCCAATACCGATGAGGGGGCATCATCCCTTTCCTCGGGGACGGTCACAGAGCACCCCTTTGTGACTTTCTGCAGGAACCATTGTCAGGAGTCTGGTCAGTACAGAACCCGGCAGTCTGGTGGGACAGGACCAGGTTCCCGGATGGTCCCAGGGAAGGAGCCACAGGAGCCCGACCATCATTTCTGGTCCCACAGGGGAAGAGCATACAGGCCCAGGAGTGTGCTGGGAAGGGTCAGCCCCTGGGGCGTCGGTCCGGGATGCCGGGGGCCCTAAGAGCAGATGAGGGGCCCGTGCAGGGCTTCCCGAGAGCTGTGGTCCAGGCTGTTGGTGTGTCCGGAAGGGGGTGGGGACACGAGGCCTCTTACAAAACCATTGGGACCAATGATGCTTCTGAGCCCACTCAGAACGTGGCTGACCGCCTTCTGAGCGAAGGTGGAAGGTTTCAAGTCAATTATCTTCTTTTTCTAAAGTCAGGTAGTGCCCAGGACGGAAGACAAAATGATCTGTTCCTTTCAAAATAGTAGAGCAATTTGTGTCTTTTTGAACATCAAAGGTTGTGGTGACAATCGAGTGGCCTACTGCCTCAAGACGTGGTCTGTTCTGTGTCCCAGCTCTAAAGAGTGACCACCCCAAACCCCAGCACAACTCCGTGGTTCCTGATTGCCCAAGCACATCAGGGAAACAGATTCCAGAAGACGCCCTTCCAGCAACAACCAAGTCAGACTCCCTGCCCTTCTCAGAAACCCCACACGTTTTCCCGTGAAGGTCGTCATTCGTGGCTGGAGCGTCCGCCGGACCGATCACCGCATCTCACCAATCGTTAGCTCTCACGATAGAGGGAGCCCCGCTTCAGACACAGCAAAATGTGGAAAAGGTCCTGCTAGGCTCGATGAGCTACAGCCCTAACTCACAGCCCGAGAGTCCCTCACATCCTCTCTCGATTGTGCGAATGCGCAAAGCCACGCTGAGAGGTGCAGGCGGCGGGGCCAGGAGAGCCCCCGGCCCTGGGCTCCCCTGCACACCTGCCCCTGCTCCCGCTGCTGCCGGAAGGGACGTTCACGCTGGGGCTGCAGCACCTAGTTAAGGTTGAACCAAGCCCCATTTTCTGCTAAAGGAGACAGACACCATTTTACCAAAGACGACTGGACTCCAGTGAGAACACTACTTGCCAAGAGTTAAGAAAAGGCCCCATAATATGAAGACCTTATGGCCCAGGAGAGATGCAGCCCATGGGGTCTGTCATCTGACCCATTTTCTGCAGAATTGCATAGCCAGAGACCACTGATGAGCGCGGCCGCAGCCCAGGGACAGAGCCCACTCTGCGCTGTATCACGGCCCACCCCGCTAGACAGGAACCAACGGGGCACGCTCAGTCCGATCGCATCCCCACACCAGACTGAGCGCCAGGGCCTCCGGAGCCCCTCCCCCGCGTCATCAGGAGGATGCCAGCCCCCTTCCCGGGCCTGCAGGACCCATCTCTCACACTCATCTCCCCAGAGAAGGGTTCGCAGGCAGCTGCTCGGGGGCACAGACACGGCTGAGGTCCGTGGGGCAGGAGTCGGGGTGGCCGGTGTGGCTCTGACGGTCCTACTAGGTTCCTGTGCCAAGTCCCAGAAGGTGAAATTCTGCCTCCAGGCCTTTGAGTTACTGTGAAGGCACTTGGGCCGAGGAACGAGGCAGAACCCTCGTTTTTTTGCTTGGTTTGTGGCTGACGTATCAAGACAAGGCCTGAGCCTCCCTTTGTCCTCCTGCAAGGGACCCACAGATATGGGGGGGGGGTTCGACCTTGCACACACCCAGAGGTTGGCTGTTTGTTGGGTGTGTGTTCCTTGAAAATGAGAACGTGAGAATTTAAACAGACCCCAAGAAGCAGCACAAATAATTCCTTTATCTTCAGAAGGACCCAAGGCCGAGAGACGTAGCTCTGGTGTCAGGAGTGGAAATAAAAGGGTGATTTCAAACAACCGACAGATCCCAAAGAAGAAACAAGCCAGACAGTCCCACGCAAAGGTGACACACCTGTCCTGGAGACCGGCAACGACCCAGGGTGAAGAGATGACCGGGCAGTGAGACACCCCACACCGCACTCCACTTTTTAGTACTCAGGGCTGGATCTGTGGGCACCGTTAGGTCTTCCTTAGTCCCTATTTTTCCTTTAAATTTACATTCTCAAATCTTTGCTTCGAATCAAAGGATAACAGCAAAAATGTTTTCTAGCAGAACCCAACGAGAATTATTTGAGTCAAACCAACTGGGTGAGGGTTCTGGTTGTAAATCATACCCTCACGATACACTTTCTGTAAAACTGAAGATGCCTGCCGTATCAGGCAATGCTGGAAAAGAATGAAAATGATCTCTGATAATAATTCCAACCTTTATCTTCCAAAATAAGCACCCTCGTAAGTCCTTAAACACAAATTCTAAAGGATATCCAAAACCGTGTGTAGGAAATAGACTCTCTGTGTTGGGCACACACTACTTGTAGGATGGTAAGAATCCTGCTGCCGAAGCCTTCCGCCCAGGGGCCAGGAACTTACCCCCTAAAACATCATCTTAACTTTTCAAAAAGAGAAGAAATGATATTCTGAGAATGTAACCAACACCTTCCAAAGAGCGCTTGAGTCATTTCCTTCACTTTTTAAGAGAAAACCTCCCGGTGCCCGGCGGAAGGCGGCAGCCATGCACGCGTGTGCACACGGAAAGCCGGGGGTAGCGCGGGGCAGGGCGTTGTCAGGTCTGTGTTCCAGGAACCTGCGATCTTTCGGAAACACTTGGAGGAAGAGTTGCCCATCGGGTCCACGCCGTGCGCCCCACGTGCACGACGCAGTGGAACACGAGGTTCACGAGGGTCGCGTGCCGGCAGCCAGCACGGAGCCACCCGCTAGGTGTGAGCTCTAAACTGTCACAGCCCACGGCCACCGGAGGGCGTCGCCGTCTGGCCAGCTTGGAACTGGGTCTCCGCGCACCGAGATGCGATGTGCATGCGGCACTGGAAATCCACTGGACCAGACCCCAAAGTCTCAGAGGGGCCGCGGCCACGCAGAGCTGGTGAAAACAGAGACAGACCCGGGAGCACTGGAGGCAACTTCCAACAGGTCACCATCTGACTAACGTCCTTTGACACTGTTGGCGTTGGCTGCCAGAATTTCTACAACAGCCTATTTTGGACCCGGTTTTTACATCTGACCTCGTTCCAATGATCAAGGATCTACAGTCTTCATCCACATCCCGATTCCCTAAAGAGGAGAAAGACGTGCAGACACCCGTTCCCTACCTCATGTTTCCCTGTCTGGCAGAAGACCTGGTCGGGTCGAGGGAACCCAGACCCCCTGACAATCAGGACTCAGAGGTTTCCGTGACGGGAATGCGGGAATGGAGCTCCGGGACACGAAATAACGAAGAGCCTTCGGCGTTATTTGCATGCACCTTGGCGTGAATCCGTCCCCCGCTCGGGTGGGTCACCTTGTGCCGGGCAGCGTTAAGACCCGACGAGTCACACTGGAGCATTTCCGTGTTTTCCTCTGGGGGTTACCACCCCCCTCTTCTGTCTCTCCCCCTCCTACATGTGACAGTCCATTTTGCAGATAAGCAAACCATTAGAGGACACGGAGCCACAGGGGCAGGTCCCAGGGCATCAGCCTTCCTGCCCCTGGGGCTCCGACCACCCGGCACGGGCCCCCCGCCCCCACCACGCTCATGGGCCACTGGTCTCCCTGCCTCTGCGGGAGCCGCTCGGCTGGACTGTCCGTCGCCTGCTCCCCAGCCCGTCCGGTCTGCGTGTCCAACCTGCCGGCACCTGAGCTAGGCGCCCCTCGCGTCTGCACTTGACCGCCCAGTACCACCCACACCCTGCGTCTTCAGAAAGAAAGGAGCAGCTCCTCTTCCCACAGACGTGACCACCCATCACAGGGCTGGGTGGGGAGGACAGCAGGGGACGGAGGGCCGGGCCGGGGAGGGGTCGCTGCCGAGGGGAGGAATCTTTGCCTTCTGTCTCAGGACGCTCAGTGGACCTTCTCTGCCACGGGAGACCGACCCGCTGTGCAACACCCGTTCTTGGGGTCCAGCCCGCACACAGCTTGGGTGGAGGTTCCCGCTCCTCAAAATGCCCGTCTCTGTCCCGTGACACCTGCAGTGCCCTCGTGTGCCCCCACGGTCACCCCTCGGCAGCGACATCCTCCATGCTCGGGGCCATGGGCAGAGAAAAGGTTCTCGGCCATCCAGGAGAGGGAACAGTAAGTGTAACTTCCTTTTACCTTTTTTTAAATAACCGAAGAGAAAAACCAGGCACAAGACCAGAGTCCCAAGCGACCACCCTCTGCTTTCCAGACACCTGCCCCCGCCCGGGCTTGCCCTGCTGGGATTGCCAGGCCCACACCCCCAGGGGAGCCCTTTATTCCCCCGCCAGGTGTCCAGGAGCATCCCAGGCAGAGAAGAGGCAAAGCCACGTGAAAATAGGAATTATTCAGAGGAGAACTCATCAAGACCACGAGCTAGTGGAAGAACATGGCAATTTTCCGGCCGGAAGCTGCCGTGCTCCCTGGCTGTGGTCGGCGCAGCGCGTGGAGCCGATTTCCGCACCCTTGCTTCCACAGCAAACACCCTCCAGAACTTTCCAGGACCATTTCCTCTACGTGAAGCCGAACGCTAATTGTCTGGCAAACAGCGGCCTCGGCTCTCACACGGGTTCCACCTTCCCAGGAGAACGGAGCCCCCACGCCGTCGGGGGGAGGAAGTCGGCAGGAGCCTGTCAGGGCTTTTCCCGACCGAGGATATAACGAACGCCAAGAGAATCCTGGCGTCCCCCCGCCGCCGCCAAAAGTGAGCGTGAAATGGACTTTAAGATCAGAATTTCAGGTGCTCGTGGTACCCAGGCACAGACTGCCCGCAGCGGAGGGAAGCGCGCGCAACGAGAACCCTGCTCGGAGAGACTCCTGGTGTTTGCCGGAGTTGAACACACACAGAGGTGTGTTGAGCAAAGCAGAAAAACATACACTTGTGGAAACTAATTGGATAATGACACGCGTTTTGCCACAACTGTCAGTTTCCACTGCGCCTTCGAAGTTCTTTTGTTAAGCTCGCAGTTCCTTGTTAAAATACCCAAACAGCACAGAACACCTGCTCTCCAGCCTCGGCCCCGCGCGCGCCCCTGCCTGTCTGCACGCAGACAGA
Source organism: Mustela nigripes (assembly GCF_022355385.1). NCBI lineage: Eukaryota > Metazoa > Chordata > Mammalia > Carnivora > Mustelidae > Mustela > Mustela nigripes. The sequence continues at coordinate 83,211,253 of NC_081571.1, read as the reverse complement.
CGCGCCGGCCGCTCCTCGCCTCCTGCTTTCTGCGCGTTTCCACGGGTGGGCGCGCCGGTCACGCACGCCGCGTCTCTCCAACTCTCCAAGTTCAGTCTGCAACACGCCAGGTTTCCGGCTCTATCTCTGCTCGTTGCATCCAGACTGAGGGAGGGCTTTGCGAGCCGGAAAAACCCAGGACTCCGTGCAACCGTCACAAAAAGGGCAGCCTGGAGTGAGACTACCAGCAGACATAAAAGGACCGAGGCAGCCCCACAAGCAGAATCCAGCAAGGGGGACATGATTCTGACCCGCGCTCGCGCGGCTCACGGCCTCCTGCTCACTTCTCAGCAGGAAAACAGTTTTTCCTCTCCACATCCTCTCTCTTTTCTCTCTCTCTCCCTCTCTCTCTCTCTCTCATTCCTTGTGCATGGAATGCTATTCAGAGCCAAGAAAAGGGAACTTAAGCAGCAACCCCAAAACAATCCCAAACGAACAGCCCGAGGCTTCTCCCCTGAAGGACCTCCCTCCCGCGCGCGCAGCGTCCGTTACCCGCACGTCTCCCCGTGTCCTTATTCTCACAGCTCTGCGTTCAGTGCTCCAGAGAGGGACGTGCACTCCCTGGCCCTGGCCCCTGCATCTGGGTCCAGGAACACCGCGGCTGTTGGCACAATCCAGCATAAACACGGGGCTGGCACACATCTTCACCATCACCAAAATATAACTTTTTACCAACTTGAGAGAGAGAACAAAAGTCACTGTGGCCCAAGTGGCAGCCATCAGCGACACGTCTGTCGGCAGCAACCCCAGCCCCACCTGAACCCCACGGCAGGCTACTCCCACACTGGGGGGCTCCCGAGCTAAGTCCACAAACACACGTCTCACCGGGAGACACAGGCATGCTGCCTCGGGGGCACACAGCGCGCACACACACACCCCCTCAGGAGGGTCCCAAGCCGGCTCAAGGACAGAGCGGCCGTGGCCTCCACCTGTGATGAAGCCAGAGGTCGCCGCGGCCCCGACGCTCTCCCCCTGCACCCCCCCACCACTCGGCACAGCAGAGTGTGCCGCCCCCCTGCATCCCCCTCTCCCTCTCGACCACGGATGCCCCTTCCTCCTGCCGGGGGCACCCAGCAGCCTACCTGCCGTGGCCCGCGTGCAGCTGCCGGGCTGGTCCAGGGCTCTGGGACGCTCCGGTCCTTGTGGGCACCGACAGCCTGCGTCTGCGAGTGACGAAGGTCCTGTGGCAGCCGGCGGGGTCTCCGGCAGCCGCCACGGCCCTGGCCGTGACGAGCACAGCTGGAGACCAGCCACAATCAGCAGAACGCCGTGTGGCGGCAACCCGGCCACACCCGACCCCGGGGAGCGCGGCAACCCGGCCACACCCGACCCCGGGGAGCGACCGGGCGAGGTCCCCTTGCAGAGAGAGGCTGCAAGCCCACATCGCCGAGCCACGTTCCTTCTTCGAGATCGTTCCAGCCAGCCCGTTCGAGCTATTTTTACTCTACCATAATGCACTAGGTCTGGCTTTTACCCTATTGAAAGAGCATGAATATATTATTATCCACACAAAAGAGCGGGTTATTGTTTATGAATTACCAGCCTTCCCAGCAACAAAGGCTATTTTCATAAGAAAACTCAATTTCATTTTAGCTCCAATTTGATTACCAGCTGAAGAAAAGGCGCTCTGCCCTAGCCCTCAAAGGATTTTTATTCATACCATTGAATGGGCTTTATTGCTTCCTTTTCAAACTGACGTAGAAAGCTTTTAGAGTAAAACATTGACAAAAAATTATTGCGCTGCTATTTTGTGCAATAACAGAGCAGAAGAGAGCAACGGTCTCTCCGCCGTCCTTCACGGCGCTGCAGAACAGCAGCGGCTGGCATTAATGACAGACCCGAGAGAGGACACAGCTAAGGTCTCACAATGCACGTCAAATCTAAATGATCACTATACATTGAAAAGCCCCCAAAAAGGCCCACAGCTGATTGATTCGCGGCTTTCACAAGAAAGACAGGCTTGAAGACTTCATTGCACCACAATTTACTCGGAATTATCATAAAAATGAACGTAGAGGCTGAATGTCACCCGGCGCGCTCCAAAAACACACAGCCGGGGACAAAGGGCACGCGGGCGTTCACGCCTCTCGCGGCCGCAGCTGAGGGCCGCTGGGTCTCCACCACGGGCTTGACCCGCCTCTGTCGTGGGGGCCGGGCTCAACCCGGGGCCCCTGGAGCAGCGTCGCCGCCCATGCCGGGATAGCCGTCCACTGAAAGCGGGAAGATCGCGGCTGCAGATGATGCCCAGAGCCCCAGATGCCTGACCCGCTCGCCGTGGCCCAGACCGGCGTCCTGGGGCTGCCGAGGCTCCGCGTCTGCCCGCTGGCGTGTTTCCCTTCCCCGAGGAAGCAAGAAGTTTGCAAGGACTCAGCTGCTCGCAAAAGCAGTTCGGGGGCAGACGTTGAAATGATGCCGGGAGGGACTGCTGAGGGCTCTCTCCAGGCGCACGCCGCTTCTCCGTTCATTAAACTGTGAGCAGCAATGGCCAAGCTCGCAGGGACCCAGGGACCACAGAAACCTGCCCTGGACATTATGCAAGCAGAACGCTTGGCGCAATAAGGTGGCGTCCCAGCACCCGCCCCCCCAGGGCCAGCGCCCGCCGGCGCCTCGGGCAACACGGGACCAACCGGGACTGGGAGGGCGCCCTGAGCAATCGGCCGGTCCTCAGTCTGGGACGGCTGCTCCGCCAACCGGCCCAAGAGGCACAGCCGGGACTTGAAGTGAGGAAGGCGTGTGTCGTCGTCCATGTCGTAGCGGGAAAGCAGTTTTCAGCCAGACCTACTTGCTCAGAAGCTGCCCGGGAGGCGACACACAGCAACAGCTAGGAGAGAAGCTTCAAGCTGTCGGCACAGCCGACGGGGGGACGTTCGGCCAAGCATACTGGGAAGGTGACCCGACTTCTTCCTGCCCCTCCGGCTCGGCGGGGCCTGACTGATTCCGAGATCTGCCCTTCATACGCGGCTGTGCCGACCTCCAGGCAGCGGTCTACGCTACCCTGGTCACAAGCAATAAGGCAGTATCTGTGTCTGCAATCAAGACTTTTTATAAGATTGGAGGAAAAATAAAAAGCCTATTACTCGTGGGGGGAGAACCAAACCAGACAAACCAGAGACAGGAGAGACTACCCTGGCCGGCCATTCGGTGTTTCAAAGGCTGCCGAACACACCCGCACCCGCCAGAGTTGCCTTCCCGGCAATCGGGCCAGCAGAGCTTCCCTGTGAGCCGGGCCACGGGATGATGCCACGTTGGGATTTTCAATTCGTCTCTCCTGAGCAGCCCCGTGTCTGCTCACAGCGTCGCAGCTCCCACAGCGACAGCCGACTTCCCGCGAGCGCTCCCGGGCTCTAGTCGAGCCTTGGGCCCTGGGCTGGTGACGTAAGCTGGCGTCCCAGGAAACCGCCGGCTCTGTTCCTAAGATACAGACCAGTCCACATTCGAATACCCCGCAAGTCTTTATGGCAGTAATGTTTCATAATCGGCCGAGAACTGCGAGCCGTGCTCCCTGGGGACACACAGGGCGGCTTCCTGCACGCCTCCGCACGGCGCCGGCACGACCCAATCAGCCCATGTCCAAACCCGTCGGCCCGATCACGCTTTGTGGGACGTGTTTCTGTTTCAAGACACTTTAATATATACTGTCCGTCCGGACACTGCGCTCGCGGCCGACTGCACGGACTGGGCCGCAACGTGGCTTCCTGACTCACACACGCTCTCCGCGAGGCTCGCCGCCGCCTCCTGCGTGCAGACTCAGACGGCTACTTCACACACCAAGAACACCCAGAAACTGAGCTGACAGTGTGGCTCTACGACCCTGACACGGAGGCGTTTTTTAAGCACAAGGACCAAACCAGGAACGGGGGTACAGGGACAGTCACCGTCGCGGGCACAGTCAAGCTTCTCTCCCGCTGTGGAAAATCTGCGGTTACACCTAAATTTAGTAAGTAGGCGAGTTCACAGACACGGGCTATGGGACCCCGAGGACCAGCTTCATCGTTTTCTGACTCAAGGCCGCCTGCCGTCGTGTTCTCCCACGGCGCACACACACAAGCCCCGGCCCCCGTGTTCTGTGGACACGCGGACTGCGGGAGCCGTTCGGGATACACGAGGTTGTGCGGGCAGGCCTCATCTGACAGGACGGGCGGCCTGAGGAGAAGACGTACAGCTCTCCCCACCTCTCTGCACGCCCCAGGACAAGCCGTGCACGGGCCAGGAGGCGTGTGCTCAGGCCTTGGACTTCCACCCTCCAGAGCAGCAGAGTTGACAGCCGTTCTGCTCGCTGCCCGGCGCGCGGTGTTTAGTTGCAGGAGCCCAAGCTGAGAGGCAAGCGCGTGCTGGAACAGGGATGTGGCCTCGTCCGTCACCCTGTACACACGTGAGAACGTATTTCTCCACGGGCTCCTCGAGGAGCAAGACGGGAGCTGACTGGAAGGTGGCAGAGAAAGTGAAGGTGTGAGCCACACCTGGACATCACTAGCCTGGGTCCCAGGGACAGGTGGCCCTCAAGGCCAGTGAAGGAGGGACAGAGCTCCCAGGTGGCAGGTAGGCCTGGCTGAGCGGGGAGTAGGGACAGCAGGCTGGGCGTCCACCGGCCAGTGGGGCCCAGGGGCCCACCAGACACAGGGGCAGCCGTGTGCCCTGCTGACGTCACAGTCCCCTGGGGAGCTTAGGAGAACACAAGGTTCTGGGTCTCCCTTGTTGCAAGGCCCTGGAAATCTGCTTTTCTAAGTCTCTGCTCCAGGTGGCCGTACTCTTCCGGAAGCCAGAGGAACACAGCTATCACTGGGCAGGTAAGGGCCACTCGACCCTTTGACCGACACTGGACAGAACCACCACGCACAACAGGTAAATGTCAGGGTCCCGAGATGAGCCTCCCCAGGAGAACGGTGGCTCCTCCTTCACCCCACGGGGAGACCCCACCCACTGTCCCCCTGGGATGCCGACCTCCAGCCAGGCCGCCGGCTCGGCTCAGAGAAGGCCCTCCTGTGCGGGCCCAGGCTTAACTCAGAAGAAGGGTGTTTTTAGCCCTGGGTAAGGCTCACTTTGAGGGAATGAGGGAATGCACAAAACAGAGGAGATGCGCACCCCTCATACTGACTTCATGTTCAGAATAAATGCAAAGGAAGCTTGGAGAAAGAAAGGAGGCATCTTCTGAGCTGCTGTGGTGCCCACAAAGCCAGAAAGAGCTGATCAGGTAGATGTGCGATTTGCTTGTGGGACGACCGGCTGAGCCTCCCACTCGATCTACGAACTCGCTTGTCTTCGGATTTCCAGACTGCGGCACCTAACAGCTGTTCGGGGGGAAACCCGGCAGGACACGGCTTCAGGCAGCACGGATGGATGAGCTATCTAAGAAAAACAGAATCCTGGGGCGCCCGGGGGGCTCAGTCGGTGAAATGTCTGCCTTCGGCTCAGGGCATGATCCCAGGGCGGAGCCCCACGTCGGGCTCCTTGCTCAGGGGGGAGCCTGCTTCTCCTCCTGCCCCTCCCCCCGCTTTAAATCTTTAAAATAAGAAAGACAAAATCTTGAATTTGCATCACATGTTGACTAAGGGCCAACACCAAAATTAATAAAATTAGGGAACATGACCACGAATTCAGGTATTATGAATTTGATTATGTTAAAAATAAACGAACACAAGGTCTTTCAAACTCCAAGGTCTCACGTTAAGATATTTTCTGCCTTGGTCCTGTCCCACCCAGCCCCACGCGCACAGCCCACGCCCACGCCCGCACCCCACGCGCACACGCCCACGCCCGCACCCCAAGCCCACAGCCCACGCCCGCACCCCACGCCCACAGCCCACGCCCGCACGCTCTTGCCTGCCTTTCAGCTTTGGAGGCAACGGAGCAGAAGCGCTGGTCCGTGAGGAAATGCTGTACTCCCTAAGCAGTTCTTCAACTATCTAAAATCAATAACCATAGAAGTGGGGCTCCTAGAAGTCAGATCGGGCCGTCAAGAGGTTCAGAGGGTCCCGGGCCTCGGTCCCAACGTTTCAGCCCTCCGTGACAAGTCGAGCCCCGTCCCCTGGAAAGGCAAACCCCGCCACAGAGCACAAGTAAGGAAGCCAAAGAAAACGAAACGCTCACGTCAGCACCAGCAGTACAGTCCCTGCGAGTCCGGCCCCAGAGCGGCCCTCCGTCCCGGCCGACAGGGTCACAGCGCGCACGCCCTAACACGGCTCCCACCCGGTCTCCTCCGAGCAGCCGGGCCGCCCTGGGAAGACGTCGTTTCTAAGTGTGGTGTGTCGCACGAGACGCTCAGCGGGCACCAGCACTCATGGAGCGCGTGACTCTGCCACTGCACCTGCTCCTCACCCGCTGCCCGAGAAGCAGGGTAAGGTCACTCCGATCGCGTACGCATTGTCCAGTGCGGATCTCATTCTACTCCGTTTCCAGACGCTTTAAACGCGTGACTCACCCGCGTGCTGCGCCTCCCCATCTGCTCTCTGATTCCTCCCCCGGTCACCGAGAGAGGGACGGCCGCTCCTTGCAGTGGGCTCACAAGCCCTTAAGATAAATGCGCATGAACGCCCGAGCACCCCCCCCCCCAGCCGCCGCAGCGTCTGGTCCCACACACGGTGATAAGAAATGAGCCCCATTCAACCCGAAGCATCAAACTACCTCATTTCAGAAATTTCTATGTAAAATCCTTCTGGATTTCAACAAGCATCTTCTCATCTTGCCCAGCTATGTTGCCCCAGGGACGGGTGCTGGTTTCAAGCCTCCAGGGGTGCTGGGGAGGACACGCGGCCATCGGATCCAGTACACGCAGCGGCTACACCTGTCTGCCCCCTGAAGGGGCAACCACGCTCCAAATGTGCGCGGGATCTGCCCTTCCCAGAGATCTCCCCCCTGCCCAGCACGCATCCAGACCACCTGGAGAGTGGCCCCAGGTGACCCAGCTCTGCTCACGCACGCGGGAGCCTTCCTGCTGCAAGACAGCCCCGGGCTTGACCTGCGATGGGTTCTGGGACAAGCACAGTTCCAACAGGAGGGACACATGGCTTCGGGGCTAGGAACACATGGCAGCCAGCAGCCTTAGCCGTCGCGTGCTTCCCAGGACGATCTAACGGTAATTCTCCCATCCAGACTCCGAGTCTTCTTATGTACCAGTTCTGACACTAACTACCCAGTCCACCTGTCCTCACCCGTGAAGGGCTCCGTCCTGCAAGATGGCCAGCCCCCTCAGAAACCAATGCCCCAGCTCTGGGTCCCCAGATCACCTGCACTCCTGCGGAGCCAGGTATAAATCTGGGGTTCCTTCAGACTCAGTAACCTGCTACAACTCCTGTGACTCAGGAAAATGCTCTTTTGTATTATGGGGGTCTTTATAAAGGATGCAAATAAACAGCCAGATGAAAAGGTAGCCAAGTCTGCCAAGTCTGGGGAGGGGTGTGCGCAGAGCTCCCGTGCTGTCTCCAGGAAAGCCACCCTTCCAAACCGTGCATGTGCCCACGGCCAGGAAGCGTTTGGAGCCTCGAGGTCCAGAGTTTTGGTCTGGCATCCGGCTAACTGAGCTCAGTCTCCACCGCCTTCCCCTCCCAGGAGCTTGGGGGAGACTGAAGTCCTAACACTTCTACCTAGTGAGTGCCCCCTGGGGCAGGAGTCAGCGCAAAAGCTCAGGTATGGCAAAAGGGTTTATATAACAAAGGAGCCTCTGACAGTTTTAGGATTTTCTACAGTTTTAGGTTTCCTAGGGTTTTAGGATTTCTATGCCAGGTCCTGGGGACAAAGACCAAATGCATTTTGAATCTACCCACTAGGGCGTCTTGCAAACCCACACCCCTGCAGCATCTACAAGGTACACAGTAGCGTTGCAGCCCTCTCTGGGCTTGCCAGCAAAGCCGGCCCAGCTGGGGCTTTCCAGAACACGGAGCTGAGGGCAGAAAGGGCAGAGGTGACTCGGGTGGACAAGTCCGTGCAGGAGCTGCTTTGCCTTGGGGGTGCTTCTAGTCTGTCCCCTCCTGCACGAGGGCCTGCCCCGTCAGCGCCTGCACACCCAGCTCAGCTGGCCCAGGGCCCATGCCTATACCCCTGCCGCACACGCCCCTCAACCAGGCCACACCGTGGGCCGACGATGGTGGGGAGCAGCCTCTGGGGTGGGATGGGGCCGGAGACTGACGCAAACACAGGCTAGCACACCCACGTGTCTCGCCACACGCTGGCTGGAGTGGGTGCCGCCGCCCGGTGCGACAGGTGAGAGCTGCTGAGCGGAACACTCACCACCACCAAAGGGGGTCCCTGTGGGGGACGGTCAAGGTTCTTCGGGACCCACAGTGTGGAGGTACAGGATCTACCGGGTATCAGCTCCCGCAGCCACGGAGGCTGAGGTCCCACCGCCTGCCTTCCGAAAGCTCGAGCCCCAGGAGAGGCCGAGCTACAGGTCCAAGGCCTAGGACCCAGGAGGGCCGAGGCTCCTCTGCCAGACACAGAGGAGATCCCACGTGCCCTCCTGTTTGCTCTAGTCAGACCCTGCACCGCCCGGAGGCCGCCACCCACCCGGGAAGGATGCCCGCCTCACTCGGCCCCCGTTCAAACGCTCATTTCCCCCAAAAACCCCCAGAGCGCTGTCCCCAGGCGTCCGGGCCCCCTGTGCGGAAGGAGGATCACGTGTCCGAGCCCATGGCGCCCACGGCCACTCCGCAGAGCAGGGTTACCACTCGCCCCGCTGCGGAGGCGGGGTCTGAGCCCAGGGGTGAGCAGTGCTGCTGAGAAGCGGCGGCCACGGGAGTCCCGAGAGCGCCAGCCCACTCGGGAATCTTCATTGCTCAATCTCTTCCCTTCCCCATGGCCCCTGCCTGCACCCGGGATGCTCGCTGGGACCTACCTGAGCGAGGGGCTTCTCGGGCGCCCAGGCATCCTTCCTCAGGCCAGGGGAGGTGCCAGCCGGCGGGGCACCCACGGCCAGCCTGGAAGCCCAGGAGGGATCCGGTTCCCCGCCACTCAGACCTCACGTGTGTGATGCCCTCACGCCACGCAGAGGGGACCACGGTCCAGCTCAGGATGACCTAACTGTCCGGCAAGGCCCCCGTGCTAAGTGGGGGAGCCCAGAGCCACAGACCTGGCGTGTCTCTGACCCACACCCACATCCGGACTTGCTGGTACCCAGTCGCCTGCCTAAGCTCACACCCACCTGAACAGCACAAACCAGAACCTATTATCATGAGGCAAGGGCCTGACACCCTCCCACTCCTTCCCCACCAACTTCCCAGGGGCATGGCATGAAGTCTCGCCAGGATTCGGGTCCCGCACGGTCTGCCTGTGTCCCGCCTTGGGCCAGGTGAAGCCCAGGGGTGGTGTTGCCGAGAGCTTGTGTGAGGGCCACGTCCGGACGGGGGGTGCTGCACAGGGAGTTCTGAGGCCCCACAGGGTTGGGCAGCCATGCCGGGAAGGGGCCAGCCAAACCAGGAGGGAAGGGCTGTTGGTCCCGATGGAGGACAGGGGGCCACAGGGGCTGAATTCAAGGGGGCGATCTGGGGTGAGTGCCCACGGGCACCTGGGGGCTGACTCAGCCAGTGTCTGTCATTTTGTTCAGGCCACGGACACTTGCCGCGGAGGCGGAAACAGGTGCAGCTGGCCAGCTGGGCACATCCTTTCCCTGGGGGTGGATGGGGGCAGAGGCATGGGGCCCAGATGGACCTGGCCTTGACTCTGGCCGCACAGACGCTTGCAAACCCACAAACCAGGCGTCCTCAACAGTGGAAGGACCTGCGTGGTTCCCCCGTAGCACGGCGTGTCTCCTCGTCCCACGGACGTGGCCCCAGTGGGGATATTTAGCTGTTTGTCTCGCCGAGTTTGACCAGGACAGTGTAAGTGCAGAACCCGCTTGGCCTCGAGCCTCCTACGTGGAGGCAGCAGCATGTGGCCCAGGTCAGGACCTGCAGCGTCCTCCAGATCCGGGCGCAGGACAGCGGGCTCGTGGGACCTCAGCTCGGAGCCACCTGCCCCGAGGGTCACCTGAGTCCAGAATCTCCTTCCACCTGAACACAGGTGCTCGGCACGACCTGCTAGTGCACCCAGGGTGGCACGGGCGCTCGGCATGACCCGCTAGCGCACCCAGGGCGGCACGAGCCCTCGGAAGGAGCAGGGCAAGGGGAAATGAAGGTCAGACGGGAGGATGGTCGCGCAGGAGGGAGAACAGGGAGACGCGAGAACCAGAGCTTCCCCGAAGGCCAGAGCGCGCGTGGGGGGCTCGCGGATGTGGAGGGCCCCGTGCACCGGAGACGGGCTCCGGCATGGAGACATCCTTCCTCTTACGAAGGCAAAATACCAGCCCCTCCCGAGTCAAAACCACTCCCGTGAGCCAGGCTTGCAGCGAGACAAGGCGGGAGCGGACGGTCAGCTGGTGCAGAAACCGCAGGCACGATGTGTGGATACCCAGTTCATTTTCCTCACACACGTGCACACGTGTGCACACACGTATGTGCACATACACACGCACACGTGCACACACGTGCACAGTTAGGAAGCACAGAACCGCTTCTGTGTGCCCAGCTCCAGGCTGGGCGGTAAATACTGTTGAAGGGTTTTAAATGGGAAGGCGAAGCTGTCAGCTAGAGGCGACGGCACCAAAGCCTCTTCACGACCCCGAGAAGAGAGAGGCTGTCAGGGTGCGGAATATTCTAGAGGGAAACAGCGAGTAGGGCAGCGAGTAGTCGGCTCGAAGGCAGGCGGCGGCGGGGGAGGCGTGGAAGCGGCGCGCTGGGCACGGACGGGGTGTGCGGGGAAGACAGAAGTCCAGCTTCCCCAGCGTCCAGCGTCCGAGCACAGGCAGGGAGGACTCGGGGGGGCGCCCGCAGGAACGGGTCCGGACAACGGGGAGAGGACGTCGTCATAGCTGCCAGCCCCAGGGGAAGACGCAGGAAGTGCGACCGAGCGACTCCAACACCAAACGAGTCGCCGTTACGTGCCACCGTCCCAGCTCTGCGAGACTCAGGGCCCGAGCCCAGGTTCCAGGCCAGGCCTCCCTCCGTGCCATGAGGTGGCTGCCCAGCACCCCAGTCACGAGACACTGAAGCCTCGTCCCTATTCCCCGGGTGAGGAAACCGAGGCCCCCACATGTAACCCGACAGCACGATTCCAACCAGGACATCGGAACCCCAGGCCCCACCCAAGAGACCTCCCGTGGAGCCCTGCCCTCCACCCAGGCCCCACTTGTTCTGGGACTTTCTCTAGGGCTTGGTGACCAGGTCCTTGTCGCCCGAGGACGAGGCTACTGATAACCTCACCAGGAGACAGGCCTGAGCCAGGACTGGCCCCGAGACAGGACCTGTGGTGCCCCACCCAGCCCTCGTGCCACAGCCCCCAGAAATTCCCCTCACTGAAGTCTGTGGAGGAGTCCGTGGAGTGCCAGGCCTGGGCCCCCATGGGTCTGAGAAAGGGGAGTGATGGGAGCTTCCAGGGGGTGCAGGCGTGCCAGCCGCGGGCATAGGTGACAGCCCAGCGCAGTGTTCACCCCTGGCTGGGGCGACATTCAGACACTTAGCAAGCTTACTGAGCAGTCCGAGAAGGGAGACCACTGGGGGCCTGGGAGCCTGACCTGCCCAGGAGGCCCCAGCTGGTGTGTGGCAGACGACCGGGACTCGGGAGGCCGAGCGGCGCCCATCACCCACCTCCCCGGGGGGCATTTCAGTGTGTAACCACCTCTGCGATGTGCCTCGGCCGCCGCTCGCAAGAAAGCTGGAAAACGGAGGGCCAGCTCCCACCGTCGGTTCAGCCCAGTGGGCAACGGACACGGCAGCTGCCCGTTTAGGCTGCGGTGCTGTGGGTCTGCCAGCCGGGCGCGGCCCGCCGGGCTCTGATCCACTCGGCTGTCAGCGGCCGCCCGCGCCCTCTTCTCGAGCAGGTGGCTTCTCCGGGCAGGGCCCCTCGCTCAGCCTCCAGCAGGCCGCCCGGCCGTGCTCCCAGGGGCAGCCGCGTTCCAGGAGGGGAGGAAGCCGCGAGACTTCGGGAGGACCGGGCTCCGGACCGCGGCGAGGACAACCTAGCACACCTGTTGGCCACTGCAAACCGCCTCTCAGCCCAGCTGCGCCGCAAGGAGCCGCAGACCAGCTCGGTTGGAGCGCTTTGCAGACGGAGAAGCGCCATCTCTCAATCTGCCGCAAGCGCTACCAACAAAGGACGCCCCACGGCCTCTAGACTTGTGGGGCCGCAGAGAGGGCGGAGGGCAGGCCTGGCTCGGAGCACTGGCCATGTTTCCGTTCAAATGTTGGAGGGAGCAGAGGTGCTTCTAGACGGTCTTGCCTGTCGACCAAGAAGCCATTTTTGTTTTATGTATTTGGTTTTTTCTTTTATTTATGAAATCAACTGAATCCAGGAGTAATTTTTCTCCGGGTTTTCAAATAAGGCTTTAAAAGGTTGGCTTTGCATGTTCTTGGCAGAGCCGCTGAGCACAGCTTTGGAGACTATTGAGGGAGGATGTATTTATGTTCAATGTAGTCACATCTGATGGGTATTTGGGTGAAGGTTTTTAAATAGAAGAAAGGGACCGAGTGTACAAAAGATCAGAGGAGACACGCGCAGCGCAGGCTGACGAGGCACAGAGGCGGTGCGGGACCCCACGTAGACTCTTCCAGCGACTAAGCCCATTGTGGCCAAAGGGGGATTTAGCAGCTTTCCCTCCGACCTGATAAAACCAGAAACCCTCGGTGTGCACAAAGGTGTTTTTCCCTAGATAAGATTCTTCTACGGGTCTGGTCTGCATTTAACCCGACCAGATCGGGTATGTTAGAATGCGTTTGGTCTGAAGGAGGATTCGCCGCTTCCCGTGGAGGGAAGTTGAAGGCAGCTGGGATCCTGTCAGAGCTCCGGGAAGTGGGTCCTTTATTAGCATTTTAATGACCCCAATTAAAGATGAGGCCTCTCCAAGTTGCAGAGCAGAACAGGGAATACGGGACAGCAGACAAGGCCCCAGGGCCCGGGAAACGCTGGCGCTTCCTCCCATCACCTCTCAGCGGCTTCCCGGACGGCAGTCGGCGGGTCCCCCTACGCAGCACAGAAACCAGCACTGCGGGTCGCTTGGGCAAAACATCCCAAACCAGGCGAGTCCTTCCCTTGCGTTTGGCTCCGTGAGGCAGTGATCGCGAACCCCACCTGGGCTGGCCACGTTCCACAGACATGTTCTGCCCAGGAATGGACCCTCTGCGTCCAAGGAGTTGGCCAGGGGCCGTGTGTCCACAAGCTGTGCGGCGGGAGGGACGCTGTCCCAGGCCAGCCCCCAGCAGGCGTGCCTTCCCTGGGAGACTGAGCTCGGCCAAGGACGAGCTGCCTATCCCGTTAGCCTCTGGGCCCACCTTCCTGACGAGACAGGGACCAGGCCAGGAACTGTCTCCACCCCGTTGGTCCGGAATTGTCCGCGCAGGACACCAACGCCTGTGGGGACACCATCCTCAAAGTCATTAGACCGCCAAGCGCTCAGCTCTCAAATGGCCCATCGTAGACTCCAGGGCTGAGCGGACCGTGGACATGCTTGTGTCCAGTGCCCTCTCCCGTCCTCGGTGGAGAACTGAGACTCACGGAGGTGGCCGACTGATGACGTGGTCCGGTCCTTAGACAAAAGTTTGCCAGGGTCTGGCCAGTGGCTGGTACTCTACAGTGGACCCCTGCCCTGCCCGCACGGCAGTGGGCGCCCTGGTGGTCTCCGTGCCAGTGTCTGCACCCTCCCAGGACAACTGCCACGGAGAGCAGAGCGGCCTGTGGGCGTGGAAGACCGGCCGGACCCCGACACAGGAGACACAGATGCTGGCAGGGGGCCACGGCGGGCCTGACACTTAAGGAACATGGAGGGCCCCCTCGTACCAAGCCGGGCGAGGCCTCGGAGGGGCCGGAAGCTTCTCAGCGCGACCAGGTCTGTGGTCAGTCCGGCCGTGCGAGTGGCGCAAGCGGAGAGTCGGGCCGGGAGCACTCACGGTGGACGCCAGCCCGCGACCCCGGGGAACCGAGAGAAAAGCCGTGCGGACAGCGGCCGGCGCTCGAGGCGGGACACACAGACACACTCACGCACGCCCCCCACCGCACAAGCCCACGGGGCCACGTCACAGCCCAGACAGGGCAGAAGCACCGTCTGCACCGCATGGCGACGACCACGACCGGCCTCTCACCCCTCACGCACCCACCGTGCTGCCTCCCACCGTCCGGACCGGATGCTCCCTGACAGCTGCTGACCAGGGCACCTGCTTGCTCCCCCCGCCCCAGTCACCCAGGGGCGAGTCCCTCTGAGCCCTCCAAGCCACCCCGCAATTCCCTCGTGTGCTCTCTGGCCACCACCCACCTCGGTGAGTCCCAGGGTCCTTGCTGGGTGTGGACAGCCCCACAGCCACGGCTGCGGAAGCCAAGAGGGGCCACCTTGCCCCGTCCCAA
>NC_081571.1:83058270-83196356 GCF_022355385.1 Mustela nigripes | reverse complement strand
GTCTGCGGGCTCTCCCTGCGGGCTCCGGGCCGGCCTGCTCGGTGCAGACAGACACGAGAAAGGAAAGAGGAAGGCGGGGCAGGAGCGCGGAGGGGGGCAGGGAAGGAGCGGGGGGCCTTCCTGGAGACCAGAGGAGGCAGGCCCACCTGGCCCTCTGCCTGGGGCCACCCCCACGACGAGCAGACCCCAGGGGACGCCTCTCCCTGCCCTGACCATCTGCCTTGGGCGTGGCACCTCCAGGGTTAAGCAAGACCTCCTCATCCCCAGCTCCGCTAAAGGGCGCCCGACCCGGCCCTCTCTGGGGAGGTGCCCACGCGTGCCCCCCGCGGACACCGCTCCTGCATCAGCCCGGCCCCCGACACCCCAGCTGGGTGGGAGGTAGCTCCCCCCGAGGGGTCGGATGGTTCGGCTGGAGACAGAGCGGTCTAGAGCCTGGAGCGTGGTCTTGGGGACAGCAGGAGAGGAACCCTGAGCTGTGTGGCCTTGGGGAGTCTCCTGGCCTCTCTGTTCCTTACTGTCCCACCGGGAAGTGGGGGTAAAGGACACCTGTCCCGCTCTCAGGGCTGGTCAGGAGGAGGGAATGACATAGTCAAGGGGGTCTGGCCCTGAGGACGCGCTGGTGGGGGAGGCCATCGAGCGCCCCGCTCAGCTACTAAGGAAGACGTAGGGGAAGCTCACGTAGAGCCTCCCAACTCCCCTCTCCCCTGACCTCACCCCTGCATTCTTCAGGGATCACGCCCCCTGCCCAGCTTCTCTAGGGGCTGTGTCTGGCTCCCGTGCACCCAGCAGACTCTGGACGCCTGTGTCCCACCGTGAGCCGGCCGTAGCAATGACCAGAACGCCTCCTAACTTCACGACCCAGATTTTCCGTCTGTGGAAGAAACGTGATTCCCGCCAAACGCCTCTCAGAGGCCG
This sequence comes from Mustela nigripes, assembly GCF_022355385.1. NCBI lineage: Eukaryota > Metazoa > Chordata > Mammalia > Carnivora > Mustelidae > Mustela > Mustela nigripes. The sequence goes on along the minus strand of NC_081571.1, from coordinate 83,195,441 downwards.
GGCCGGGGCGAAGCGGGTCTGCAGCCCAGCCCGACATCTGGGCAGGAAAAGGGCCAGAGGCACAGAGGACTGTTCCTGAGCACGATGGGCTGGCACTGTTGTCGCCAGCAGGGCTGTCGCCTGCAGAAACCATGAGAATGGTGCCTTGTCCCCAAGGCTGAGCCCTGGCCTGACGCTAGAGCCTTCCGTGAGGTCGATGGGGCCGTGCTCCGTGTCCTGCACGCTGGCCGGTGGCTCTTGGCCACAGATGTGGTGGGAAGCGCCTGCCCCACCCCCAGCAGCCCTCAGTGCGGCTCACACACAATCGCACAGACGGGCTTCCCTGCACATCTGAAATCACAAACACTCTCCGTTACGAATTCAGCACGAAGCACGGTGCACATTTCTATTCCGAGAGGCAGAAAATTTGAGGGTGAGTGACCTTGGCTCTCCGGAGATGGGACCTTGGAGGGGGGGTGCAGGCAGGTGGGCCCGGCCAGCCTGAGGCAACTTCCAGTTGGAGCACTTCTGCCCTAACCCAAGCCCCTCTCCAGATGCATGCAAATTTGAGGGCCCGATAAGGTCTTTCCAGGCACATCTGCTCGCTGTCTGCGAACACCTGTCACTTCTTTGTCCACTTCCTGCAGAAACCACAGATGGCAGCTGTGGTAAGCAGACCACCAGCAGGATACGCGAGCCTCTAGCAAGCCCCGTCCGTGCTTGCCGTCAGCGAGCGTGGGGCAACCTTAGCAGAGCCCTCGCAGCCAAGGAAGCTGGAGGCGCGCCGTGTTCGCAGCGCGCCCGTCACCACAGTACTCAGCGCGGTACAAGCACCGCCGTACCCCCTGAATGAGCACCTGCCCGTCAGTGCCCGTAGTGCTTAGTGGCGCATTGTCGCATAAAGAAAAGGTTAAAGCGCTTTCCAGAGACCTTCCCAGGGACAGGCAGAGAGTGGCACAGCCCGGTGTGTGATGCCCCAGGGCACGGGCTGGCCCAGACGTGTGCCAGGAGCCCCGGGCTTCCGCCGGCTCGAGCCGTGCTGTCTGCCCACCAGGGCCCCTCCCCCACGTTCCCGCAGGGAACACAAACCCCAGTTCCGTCTTCTCCCCACACTCGTCCTGACTAAACCCACCCGAGAAGGAAGCAGACGGGGAACTCCGTGTTCCTGCGGCTGGAGGGTCTGAACCCAGGGGCTGGCGTGCTCCCAGCAGCAGCCCGTCCCCACGGAGCAGTAGGGCGCCTGGGGGGCTCAGTCATTAAGTGGCCGCCTTCAGCTCAGGTCAGCGTCCCAGCGCCTGGGCTGGAGCCCCGCATCGGGCTCCCTGCTCAGCGGGGAGTCTGCTTCTCCCTCTGCTTCTCACCCCACTTGTGAGGCCGCCACAGGGAGCCTCTCCTCTGCGCATCTCCGGGGAGGCTGAAGCGCACCCCCTTGGCTCCCCTGGAACCCCCTCCTTACGAGGCAGCTGCCCGTCACGCACCAGCTGTGGGCATCTGGGGGTCCTGGTCTGGCCCTGTGGTCGCTTCCCGGGAGCTGGGCTTCCCCACCCCGTCTGCGCCGCTCCCACAAGAGGGAACCCCCCGGGCCCCACGGGGCTCTCCCAGCCCAGCTCGCCCGCTGCTCTGCCCAGCGCGCGACAGGTCTCCGGCTTGGCCCCGCTCCGGACGTGGTGTGCAGTGACAGCACGCGCTGGGACACAAGGGGTCAGCGCCGAGCGCGTCCTGGCCGCTCACGTGTGCTGAGCCCCCGGGCAGACGCAGGGCTTCCGGCTCTCCTCCTGGTGGCCGCCCCGTGCCTCCTCTGGAAACAAGGACAGAGCACGGTCTTCACCCCCCGCGCCCCCTCTGCTCTCCCACGGCTGAGGCCCCTCAGGCCCGCCCGGGAGAGGGGCACCAGCAGCCCCCGCGGACGCCCGGCCCCCTCCCGGGCTCTGTCCCCTGGAAGCACGCCCGGCTCTCTCACTAGGACAACGGTCCCAGGAAGCCGCAGCAGAGCAAGCAGAAAGGGGATCTGGGCCCTGCGGGCTCCCCGGGGGCCCCCGCACCCCTGCCGCCGCTCCCGCCTCTCCTGCCCGCCCTCGCTCCTCGCCTGCCGCGGCCGGTCTGGGTCTGCAGCCGGCGTCCACGCGCTCCCGTCCGGCCACACCTGCCCCGACCAGCCCCCCTTCATACCGGCACACCCCGCTCCCCGACACACTCACGCTGTGCACACAGATCCACACCAGCACTCACGCACACGCTCACGCACGTACACACAGGTGCACAGGGACTCATACACACGTACACGCAGACACTTGTACACACCAGCATTCAACACGTGTGTAACCATACATACATACTCACATTCACATATAGGCAGACACATACACACCAGCATTCACACTCACAAAACATGTAAACACAGGTACAGCTGTACTCACACATGTACACACACATGTACACTCTAGCGTTCACACTCATACACACGGGTGCACATGGACTCATACACACGTACATGCAAATACTTGTACACACCAGCATTCACACGCTCACACATGTGCACACACAGGTACACTCATACTCACACGCAGACACACGTACACACCAGCATTCACACTCACACATGACAACACACATACTGACCCTCAGGCTCACACACACGCGTCACCTCCTCCTCACACACATCTTGGGCTGACTACGAGGATGGCCTCACGCCAGGGAGCACCGACGGGGCTTCCCTCTCTGCCACGTGAGGATGATGCATGGAGGGGTGGGAAGCAGGACGGTCGGCCCTGCCCCGTGATGTTCGCTCGAGCACAAGCAGAGCCCAGGAGTGACCTCAGTGCCCCAAGTGAGGCGCCATGACCGGAAGAGGAACGTGGAGCAGCATTTCGGAGTCCCATGGACACCACTGTCACAGGTACTGGCACCTCCCGTGTGTGGGCAGACCAGGCCACGTGAGGGACACCGGTCAACAGTCACAGCCACGTGGATCCGCAGCCTCTGATCCGGGCCACGGAGGAAAATCAAGGCAGCCACGATGTCCAACAGGGGACCTGACCCAAGCTAGGGTCAGGACCTGGCAGGCCCTCGCCAAACAAGCTGCTCTTTCTTGCCCCCAGGACAGGCCTGCTGACCGCCACGTGAGGGTGCAGCAGAGAAAGGCGGGAGGAATGGGGACCCCATCGGGGTCGTCTCAGCGATCCGGCCGACGATGGGACGGGGAGAGCAGGGAGACCCCGCAGCCCCTTGAGGGCTCCTCCCTCCTTTCTCTGCTGCCAGTAGGAACAAAGGAACGTCCAAAACGCGCCGCGGCTCATGAACTCAGGGCAAACCGCAGGTGTTTCCGACGAGCTACAGCAGAGCCACAGAATCGTGTTCACAGAGCACCAGCTCCCCGCGGCTCCCCGCCAGCTGACCACGTGCGAGCGGCTCCTGGGCCGTCCTAAAACGAAGGGGACAGACACAGCATCTTCCTGCATCTGAATCTCAAAACCTCTGTACCGGTAACCAGGACACCAGCGGGCGACGGGAGCCACACACGGTGCGGTAACGGGAGTCACAGTGCGGTCACACGGGGTCACACACGGTGAGGGTCACGCACAGTGCGGTAAAGGGAGTCATGCAGTGAGGTAACGCGGAGTCGCACATGGTGTGGTAACAGGAGTCACGCACACTGAGGTACCATGGAGTCGCGCACGGTGAGGTAACGAGAGTAAAGCACAGTGAGGTAACGCGGAGTCGCGCACAGGGAGGTAACGGGAGTCGCGCACAGTGAGGTAACGCGGACTCCCAGCCCCGGCGCGCGGAACTCGGGAGTTGGCGGCAGCGGGCCTGGGCTGCAGGACTCCGGCTCGGGCAGTGCGGAGCTGCCTCAGGGACATCCCAGACTCTAGCAAGGACACCACCACCTCAGTTTCCTTTACAGCTGCTTCCGGGGTTGGGGGGACACCAGCGGCTGTCACAAGTGTGCAGAAACGCGTCACGTGTGTGTGCACGCCGCCGCTAGCTTTCCAGTTCGGCTAATGACCATCTTCCGGCCGACAGGAATGTCTTGCAGGGTGAGGTGGGTCGGCGCAGACCAAGTCTGCTTCTCAGCTCCACAGGCTACCAGAGGCCGGCACCGCTGAACTCCGCCCGCTGAATGCCGCTCCAGTTCAGCCCACATTCGTGAGGCCCCGCGAGACGCTCCCTCTTCACGACCGCACGGACGTGTGAGGATGCGGACGCCCAGAAAGTGGGTGATGGGTCCAGGACAGGCACATGGCGCTTGGTGGCAGCGCTGCAACGCGGTCGCTGACCCGCCTCCCCCGACACTCCGGGAGCGTCCAGGGGCTCTGCGGTGACGTCTGCAGTAGGCACGCCGGGGAGAGGAGAAGCTTCCCAAGGCAAAAGGGAAAATGTCCCACTGAACGTGGTCCTGGAAGTACTAAGAGTCAAGCAGATTCACACAGTTTGGAATTCAAGATTTTTGTAGAACGTGTATTTTGCTCAATTACTTCTCCACTGAAAAGTACAGCACGTTCATTGCAAAAACAATTAGAAAATGTAAATATACAGAAATGAAAAGTCAGAGATAGTTGTTGCTAGTGCTTTGATGTATTTTATTTCGGTTCTCTGTGTGTGTGTGTGTGTGTGTGTGTGTGTGTGTGTGTGTGTGTGTATGGTGATGACTTAATGTGTCCATTTGGCTACGCCACAGTGCCCAGACATGAAGTCAAAAATCAGTCTGGAAGTCTCGAAGAAGTTATTTTTTAGATGTGATTAATATTTAAATCAGTAGAAGTTGAGTGAAGGAGATGACCTTCCATCTCATGGGTGGGCCTCATCCAATCAGGTGAAGGCCTTAAACAAAAAGACACAAGTCTCCCCAGAAGAGAAAACTCTGCCCCCGACCGCCTTTGGTTGTGACCTGAGGCACAAGCTCTTCCCTGGGTCTCCAGCCTGCCCCATGCATTTGAGACGCACCAGCCCCACCACCACAGTGAGCCAATTCCTTAAAATCAATGTCTCTCACACACACATACATACGCACACACATCTATTTCACTGTAGACACACATTCTGTTGGTTCCGTTTCTTCCGAAAACCGGAGAAAATTAGTCCAACCCACATATATACACATTTTTCATAAAAATAGGATTTTATTTTCATGCTGAAGTCACTTTATCCGCTGGAGAGTAGCGTAGGCCTGGGTGCTCACCGTGAGAGGCCTTCCCCACACTCCTCCCTCCAGAGCTGCACAGAACTCGATGGCGTGGCCACGCCAGCTGTCCACCACAGACCGGCTGATTTTTCAGATGAATCTGCTGTCCTCCTCTGGTCGACGTTCCTGACCAAGGCCCTTCCAGAGGTGACGGACTGCGAGCTGTCCTCAGCGCAGCAAGAATCAGCCTCCGTCAAGGCCTCTGCTGTCCCTGACTCCAAGGGCCTCGGGGATGCAGGACGTGGGGTTGCTGAGGGGACCGGGCCCTTCGGCTGGGACCCAGGCTCCCCTCATGAAGCATGTCAGGCCCCAGCTTCAGGCAGCCTCACAGGTAAGCGGGCGTGTTCCCCGCCGACCGTCTACACCTGGGCTGCCCCCTCATTGATCATGTAATTATCAGCAGAGTCATACTGCTGCACACACAGCATTTTCAACCATTTATCACAATGTTGATCTTTAGTTTAAATATAAATCAGGCAATCATTTATGTCTTCTATGTTCTTTGTATTTATTCAGGAATATTTAACTGTAGACAAAAGGTGACTTATTCATTATTCATCCTGAACAAGGCAAGTATGGTAATTTGAAAAGGCTGACATTTGAGCTTTTTGCCAACACTAGCAAAATTATATCCTTCCCATTGTAAATCAATGAAGTAGAATCATCGTGCACAAAGGAATTAAATTGCCTTGTCACTTTAATAAGGCCACCTTATATACAACCTTCAACCAGGGCCATTGTGCAGAGAATGGCTCATCTCGTCCTCGGCCGCCTCAGATCTCAGCTGGCTTTCCAATTACACGGGCCTCCTCTGCGTCCCCCTCTTCCCTGAGAGACCGTGTCAGAATGTCACGGGCCCCGCTCGCTATCGGGGACAGGCACGCGACAGAACACATCAGCGTCCCAGCTCCAGCCCCGCTCCTGGCATTGTGTCAACTCATTTATCGGGTCTCCGTCCGCCCAGATGCGTCCCCTCCCCTCCTGTCCCTCACGCCCCGTGCCCACCCCCCGCACACACTCACGCGCGCACACACAGTCGCGTGCGTGGGCAGTTGCACACACCTTCATTCCAGTCACCCATTTTTTGCTTTCATTGAGAAAGCCGCCAACTCTCTGGGCAGGACGCGTTTCTGTAACAACAAATGACAGCCTTTCAAAGGTAAGCATCTTCGGGAGATGCCAAGAAAGGAAAAGGTAGGGTTGGGTGCAAAGCCAAAAATAACATGAAGAGCTTGACGGCGGCGCAGAAAGCAGAATGAGCAGAAGACGCGCGGCACGGACGGCCAGAGCCGGGAGGCCTGGCGGCAGGTGGAGGCCTCGCGCAGGTTTTGGGAGGTGGAAAGCAGACAGACAGCGGCCACTGGCAGAGGACCAGGTTTCGGTGAGATCTGAGCGCTACTGAGGAAGAGGCAACCCGTGCGGCTCAGCCACCCCCAGGGCCACCAGAAGGCCCAGGAGCTGCAGGCTCCGAGTCTCCCAAGGAAGGGCTAGGGGTCAGGTGTGGAGAACAAGGGCCTGTCGAAGTTCCGAGACCCAGTTAGGCCCCTAGGCTCCTGCCTCGAGCTCCCCGGCCTGGGAACGGAGCCCAGGAAGTCTCGTCTCTGAGGAGGCTGACTGGTAAACTGAGGAACAGGAGGGCATGGCTGGGCCACTGCACAGACAGAGCCTGGGGAAAGGTCCTCCCGCCCGTGAGACCCAGTGTCCTTCCCATCAGCTCCCAGAACAGCAGAGGCCTTGGGCACCATCAACAAGTAGGGGACTTGGGAAATGTACCCGGCGGCGAGAAGCACAGCCCCTTAGATGTCCCCCAGCAAACGGCCAGGCCAATCAACCAGCAGCCCACAGACCTCCTCCATGGAAACAGAGCCCCGACCCGTGTCCCGGCGCCACAGGGAAGTCCCGGCAGGAAATCCAGGCGGGACGCTAGGAAAGAACAGCGGGGAAAGCGAGGAATCTGGCCTCGAGGTTAGCGTGGCCGACAGCACAGCAGACGCGGGCTTTGTGAGCAAGAGGGGTCACCAGGGAAGGCACGTCATTCATTCAGAAAACACAAACTCGGAGCCTTTTTCCAACTCGGCTGGTGGGACAGACACAGAAACGGTCACGCTGCTCACGGAGACGAAGGACACGCAAGTCCAGAGAGAAGAGGTGCAGGGGTTAATCCAGAGAGAAGAGGTGCAGGGGTTAATCCAAAACCGGGAATATCTACTTCCAGTGGGATGTCAGAGGTTGTCCCTTGTCCCAGAGATCTGTGGCCCTGTGTCCCCTCCTGCCCACTGGCTTCCCTGTCCCAGGCCGGAGCGAGGCTGGGGACCCCCATGTGGTGAGCCCAGGCATCTGCATTCCCCCTCTGGGCCCTGACTGTGTCCAAATGAGGCCAGGGTCGGAGAGCAGCCCTTCTGTGAAGAAAAGCTGCCGTGCCCCACACCTCAGGACACAGAACAATTTCCTCTGAGAGGGGCAGTCTCACCTGGGGACCAGCCAGGTGAGCGGTGAGGTTTGAGTCCCATCTGCTGGGAGGCTGAGCTTGCTCTGGGACACAAAATGACCTGTCCACATGACCCAGTGGGCCTGACTCAAAGCCTCAACTCTGTCTCTCCTGCAGCTTTGAGAAGGCTGCTGGCTCCGCAGGGCCCGCCCCTCCCCCAGCCGCCCAGCCCCCAGCCAGCCCCGGGGTGTGAGGTTTGCTTCCCGATGGGGCCACAAGTCCCCTGACTCTGGCATGATGGTTGGAAAGAGGCAGGAGGCCCTGGGAGCCTTCCCCCTAACAAGTGCCCCCCCATTCTTTCCACGTGGTAAGTCCTCATGGAGTTGATGCCTACTGTATGCCAGGGGCCAGCTGCTGACCCACTCCTACACGTGCACCAGCTGGCGAACGTTCTCCACACAGAGGAGGACATGGAGCAGGGGAGAGCTGTGAGCCACCCCAACCACAAAGAAATACTATGAAACACACGTTTTTTTCTTGAACATCAGATTCAAGAATCTAAAAGCTGAACATGGAACAAAAAGAATTAACATCAAAATATGTGAATGAGAATTTGCTGGATTTGGGGAAGACACTGAAGAAGTAACAAACTATCAGGTGCCCAAGAGACGACATAGTCACCTGAGTACGTGGCAGGGGCCCAGGAACGTCCGAGACAACGGGGGTGACACGGGAAGGTCGTGAAGGGTCAAGGGGAAAAGCACACAGGAGATGGACAGAGAAGGTCCAATTCGCAGCTAAGTGGAGGTCCATAGGAAAACGAGAAGTAGCTAATGTTTGTAAAGGAGAATCCAATAAAACCGTAAGGAAGGCAATTCTGTGGAAATAACACAAAGAATGGAATCGATACGCTAAAAAGGCCCACATGCCTGGTAAAATTAACCTGAAACATTCAAAACCAGAACACATCCCAACAAGCCGAGCGGGTGTTTTTAGACCCTTCGTCCCTCCAGGGGAACAGAATAAATGACTCACCAAGGGAAGAGCATGAGACGCGCATCAGCCTCTGACGGCCAGAGGGCAAAATGCAAACCCAGCAGGAGACTCCTAGTTGTTCTTAGAACATTCAAGAGAAGAACAGAGGAGTCAAAGGTTTTCTGCTCTTTCAAGCTGTCCTTCAGGGCTCCGGTCATGGAGAAGCAGCGGTGAGCATTCACGAGCTCATGACTCTTGTGCCTCCATGTCCCCTGAAGAGCTTACTACAGACACCGTCTTCCCAACAAGTGTCGACCAGAAACGGTAACGACCACGAGGATGGACCCTGAGCACCGAAGATCTCTGACTGTCCCTCCGAATTAACACCGGGTGGCCCGGGGCTGGAAGGGTAGCACATAATCGTTTAATGTCTTGCAAAGGAGAAACCAGAAAACGCAACAAATAAAAAGGCATGGGAAAAAGAAATAAATCAATAAAAGCAGCTGCTTGGGTGACGGACGGCCGTCAGCAGACGTCCCTTACAGCCGGTAACAATCGGGTCCATCTGAGAGGAAAGGACCAGGGACATTACAAAGGGCATCAGTGCAAACGTAACCCCTAATACCAACACGTGCTTCCTCGCGACCAAAAAAGACAACAAAATGTTAAAAAAGAAGGAAATAGGACACATTATAATACACGGGGTAAATACATTTACTAATATAACATGGTTGAGATCAAACATCACGTGGAAAACTCAAGATTTTCAAACCAGTTCACAGGGGAGAACCCGGCCGATGCGCTACCCGAGCCCCACGCAGAACAAAGACCTCGGCGCTGCCGACGGGGTGAGCAGGTGCCCGCAGACCACCGACAGGAGGGCCCGAACACGAACGTTGAACGTCGGCGCGAGAGTCAAGCACAGAAAGAGCCCTTAACGAGACAAAAACACCACTTCGGACGCCCAAAGCAGCAGTTCGTGATGAAGACCTGCCCGCTAGGACCGTGAACGTACCGGCTCCCCCAGGACCCGTATGCACGACGCGGGAACTCCCGGAGAGGCCGTGGGGAGGGAAAACCCACTAAACCACAGGAGATATTAGTTACTTTGCGGAGATAACATCTCCCCTCAGCCCAGGAAAGGTCAAAAGGACAAAACAACAGAAAGGAAATGGAATCATCTAGAAAGTAGTTACTGTGGTAAATCACTAAACGTCGCCTCTGAAAACCGGGAAACACGGTTCTTCTCAAATGCCCACGTTCATTCACGGCAATTCACCACTTATTAGTCACAAATAAAATTCCAACAATAAAAGAAGAGCAAAGAGGGGGATTCGTCCCACCAGACACTATGAGACCCCAAAGCCTCCATAATGACAGCTGTGGTTTCGGTCAACAGATCGGCCAGCGGAAAGACGCAGGCATGGACACATGTACGTGGGGGGGCATGACCCAGCAGAAGAGCGACATCTCCGCTTGTGGGAAGGATAGACTGTGCTGTGACGAGGACACCCGCGGCGTTGGGCGACCGTGTGAGAGGAGACAGAAGTCGGTCCCCGTCACCTTGTTCGCCAGATAAAGACCAAATGGACCAGGGACGGAAACGGGAAAACATCGAGCAAAAACACGCATGAATTCTTTCATCATCTGGACATGAAGGATGAGAGGAAAACTCTCTAAACTATAACAACTGGGGCGCCTGCGTGGCTCAACTGTTAAGCCTCTGCCTTCGGCTCAGGTCATGGTCCCAGGGTCCTGGGATCAAGCCCCGCATCGGGCTCTCTGCTCAGCAGGAAGTCTGCTTCTCCTTCTGCCTTTCCCCTTGGCTTGTGCTCTCTCTCTCTCTCTCTCAATTAAATAAATACAATCTTTTAAAAAAAATTAACTATAACAATTAATATGCAGTAAAATCCCAGACAGATTAATTTGGTTATAAAAACTTTCTAAGTTTCTGAAAAACACCGTAAATCAAGTCAAATAGCAAAGGACAAACTGGTGGAAGTCTGCACATCTCTCACAGATAAAGGGCTAATCTGCCTCACCTATAAAATGATCTCAAAAGCAGAAGAAAAGAAAGGTCAAAAGTCCAAAGGGAAAATGGATAAAATACATAAACAGTCCATTAAAAAAATATATACAAAACGCCCTTGACGTATGAAAAGATGTTCAACTTCACTCACAAATACAGATGAAATCCCAAATACACTGGGACGCCCTACCCCATTCACGATGGACAGAAATTCAGAAGTTGGAGCACATGCCCTGGGGCCAGCAGGTCCTCGTGTACGTGGCCGGTGGGGACGCCCGCCAACCCTCCCGCCAACCCTCCCGTGGTGAAACCGAAGAGAACCGTGCACACGGCCTTTGACCCAGAGCGCCCCCGTCCAGGACCCTGACAGACATCGCCCGCACACAGGGCTGCTCACCGGGATGTTCTTTCTAAGGGCGGTGGTGCCCGCCGTAAGCAGCCACTTAACCCTTCCATGGCTCCGTCACCTGACGCGCTCAGCGGCTCCCAGCGGGACGCGTTCTCAACTAACACAGGGCGAGTTCCGGGACATAGTTCAAGTTAAAAAAGGAAAATACAAAAGAGTGTATGTGGTACCTTTTGTATAAAAGAGAAGGTTCTGGGTCATGTGGGGGGTTCAGTCGGTGAAGCATCTGCCTTCGGCTCAGGTCAGGATCTCAGGGTCCTGGGATCGAGCCCCACATCGGGCTCCTGCTCAGTAGGGAGCCTGCTTCCCCCTCTGTCCCTGACGCTGCTCGTTCTCTCTCTCTCTCTCTCCCTCTTTAATAAATAAATAAAATCTTCCCAAAAAATTAAAAATAAAAATGAATTAAAGAGAAGGTTCACGAAGAACTGTACTATTTCACACTCTGTGCAACGCATTCTAAGGACAAAGTCACTGCGAGGAAGTTCTGGATTTTTCTTGTTTCCTTCCGGCAGCGGGGTTGGTGTGGCGACTCTGACGCGAGGCTGTGCCCCCGCGGCCGGCAGCCAGGGCTGACCACGTGGCACTGGGGAAACCCAGAGTCTCACTGAGAGAGACGGACATGCTAACGTGGACCACTCTGTGCCCACGGGCCTGAGCAGGAGCGCAACGTGCATATATCCCTTCCTGTCCTGTCCACTGCCCAGGCCGGAAGTGATGACCCCAGGGCAGTGCGACAGCCCCACCGCACTCTCTGTCCAGAAAGGCCTCTCCTCACGAACAGAAACCAAGGCTTCTGAGGAAATCGGGTCATTCCAGGGCCTCGAGCTGAGAAAGAACCCAGTGGGCTTGGCCTGTCTTCTGGGTCTGAAGGCAGAGAAGCGCTTAGCGACGAACGAGTGCACCAAAGACTCGGGGACCCGATGGAGCGCCTCCCGCGGGCCAGACGTGAACAGTCTGATCATCAAAAGCAGGAATGATGGCACTAGATTAGAGCACAGTGAGTCAAAAGCGACAACGGCATCTATAGTGAATTGTCCTTTAAGGCGCCTAACGTGGCCAGTGCGACACCCTGGGGAGGACCCCCCACGCTGCCGGGGCACTTGACAAGGCTGCAGGGGAACGGAGCACCGCGCGGCCTGCACTGATCCCCGCACGGGTTTCTTACCAGCTCCCCAGAGGACAGAGTTACTTACACCGGAGAACTCTGGCTGGCGTCTTCGGCACACGATTAAATCTGAGAAAGTCTTCGTCTCCCGCTGCAGTGATGCGGGGACAACCCGCGTCCGTCCCCTGGGCAGCAGCCTCACTGAAACGTACCACCTGGATGGACTCATGAGGCAAACAGCCCACGCGTCAGCGGACGCCCCGTGACACAAGGCGCCTGCCCTCCGTGGGGCTGGGGTCTTGAACCAACAAAAAGGCCGTGAAGACGATTGCAGATTAAGAGAAATTAGAGAGACGCCGTCAACAGCACCGTGTGATCTTCAACGGTTCCCGGAGTGAGGGAAGTCCAGGCAGGACATCGGGGGACAACTGCGCACAGGGCAAGATGGAGGGCCGTGATTTCCGGGGACGACAGCAGCCGGGGACGAAGGTTACCCTTGCTCCTGGCAACGCTGACGGGCTCGTAACGGTTCCAGCAGGGCGCGCACAGCCGTGCACCTCCCGGTGAACTGCGGGGGTGACCTGCGTGCTACACTGAGCTCGTGCGTGACTTTGATGGCGGTCATTCTTAAAGCAGCCACACGGACCCCGAGGAGCAAATTCTCGCACCATCTGGACAGAAGCCAGCGTGAGAGCAAGGCCCCTGGGCGCACCCCCTTCTTCCCACAAGAGGTGCAGGTGTCAGGACCAGAACCCAGACAGACGGAGCCTGCGCTGTGACGTACAGCCCCACAGCCAGTGAAGTCTCACATACAGATCTTGAGGCTGTGGGGCGCCTGGGGGGCTCAGTCAGTGAAGCGTCCGCCTTCAGCTCAGGTCATGATCCTGGGGTCCTGGGATGGAGTCCCGCATCGTGCTCCCTACTCTGCAGGGAGCCTGCTTCTGCCTCTGCCCCTTGCCCCCTGCTTACGCTCTTTCTGACAAAATCTCAGAAGAAAAAAAAAATCTTGCGGTCAAGTGGGAAACAACAACAACGTGTCCCATTGTGTGACCCACCAGGGGCCATCAGGGCGCGAGCGAGCAGGTCCGCACACCCCGTACGGGGCCTCCCGCCATCTCAGCCCACGGGCGCAGGGAGACAGCAGAAGGTCGCCGCGGGGAGCCCGAAAGCTCGCCCTGCGAGCGCGAGGACCAGGAGCAGCACCTCCCAGCTGGAGCCCCGCGCAAGCACACCGAGCGTTAGAGTGCGAGCTCGCCCGTGTCTAGTCCTGTTTCGGGAGTTTCCCGAAATGACCCGACTGGAAACAGGCGCACACGGAAGACCACGGCAGCGTTCTCCGCGCTGCTTCCGTTGCTGGCTGTCGCTGGAACCGTTAATACCAAATGACCTTTCTCCGAAGGGTATTTTAAGGAGACAAAGCAATTTTCCGTCATGTGGTTGCCATAGCGATTGGCCCTTAGAAAGGCCGGGGGCGGGTGCACGTCCGCAAGCAGCAGCCCGAGACGACTAAGGGTCGGCTAAGGCGACGGTGGGGAGCACTGGAAGCAGCACAGATCAGCGGGTTTCAAAACTCAACAAAAATGAGAAGAGAAGGGACGACTGTGGCCGGCAGGGGGGGCCGTGGGGACCGGCTCCGACCCCGCCCCGGGGATGGGGGGCCGCCTGGGGAGGGCTCATCGGGGCACAGAGCCCGCAGGGTCCCAGAGGGGCTGGGGGCCGCGGCCTCCTCCCGCCTCCCAGCGAACGGTCCGCTGACTCCCAGGCTGGAGCAGGGAAGTCCCCAGACAACGCGGAAAGTCACGTCATGCCAGAGAGCAGGAGTGTACTCAAAGGAAGACACGGAGCCCACTCGCAGGGGCTTCCGCTGCCGAACTCGAGAGAACGTCCCAAAGTAAACACTGGGAGTAACGGAGCACAGCGCGGAGACCGCTGGACGGTGAGTCCGTACAGACGGGAAGTTCAGGGAGGACACTTGGCTAATTTCAAAGCCCCGGCACACAAAATACTGATTGCGAAGGACGAGAGAGGCCTGCAGAGCGGATACGCCGGGGAGGGGTCACCTTAGCCAAGTGTTCCCCGTGGTCCCGACAGCAACGGGCCACTTAACGGGACACCTGATTCACGTGACGACTCATGGGAGTCCACACCAGGACTCAAGCCTGAATGGATTCATGACGATAGATTCAGACAGACCCCAAATACGGAACATTCCCCTAAGCAACTGCCCTGTAACCTTCTCAAGGGACTTGTCCATAATAGCCCAGAGAAGCCCGAGGAATGTTCCAGCCTGAAACCTGAGAGCGAGACGGAAGACAGGCGGAACCAGAGCCTCTGGATACAAAGGGCCCTGGTAGGAGAATTGTCCAAATTCTGTGGGGTCCACGGATTCAGTGGTAAACTTGATATTAACTTCCTGACATTGAGAGCTGGGTTATGATTAGGTAAGACAATCTCTTTGTTCAGCAGAAATGCACGCTAGAACATAGGGGAGGCCATTGCGGCAGCAATGTTCTCTGACACAGTTCAGTGGAGAAAAAACTCATACTCTAACTTGTAACTCTGCTGGAAGCTTGAGCGTGTTTCAAATAGGTTTTAAAAAGAAGGCAAATTACAGTGCCTGGGTGGCTCCGTTGGTTAAACATCTGACTCTCGGTTTAGGCTCAGGTCATGATCTCAGGGTCATGAGATCGAGCCCCACGTGAGGCTTGATGCTGGGTGTGGAGCCTGCTTGAGGTTGATTCTCTCCCTCTGCCCTGCCCCTACTCACACTTTCTAAAACAAATGTCTTTTAAAAAGTAAAAGTAGGGGCGCCTGGGTGGCTCAGGGGGTTAAGCCTCTGCCTTCAGCTCAGGTCATGATCCCAGGGGCCTGGGATCGAGTCCTGCATTGGGCTCTCTGCTCGGCAGGGAGCCTGCTTCCTCCTCTCTCTCTGCCTCTCTGCCTGCTTGTGATCTCTGTCAAATAAATAAAAATAACATTTTTAAAAAAAGTAAAAGTAAAAAGGCAAATTAATATCAAAAATGAAAGCTGGGACCTCACCACCGACGCCACCGACGTTACGAGGAGGTCAATACTGGAAAACCAGAACTTTGCGCCCACGCAGTTGTTAAACGGGATGAAAAGGCCAATTCCTGGAGAGACCGGATTCACCAGAATTCACACCTTGGACACCAACTTTCCGAAACAGAAAGCACCAGACCCAGACAGGCTCGCTGGTGAATTGTGGAAGAAATGATATTAATTTTGTACAATCTCGTCCATAGGCCGCAGGGAGAGGGGACAGCTGCTCTCCACCTCCCGCCGGCCGTGGCAGGCTTTGCAAAGTAGAACCAGGTGTCTGGGCGAGAAAATACATGACCAAAGGGCAGAAGGTTTTCTCGCTTTTTGGAACCAAGCCAGCTCATCCAGAAGCGGAGGGCAGCCCCTCGCTGCACCCACAAGACCGACCTGTGGCCGCTGGGGGTGGGCTTCACGGTGCCCCCAGGAGACCCCGCCCCGAGATCTTGTTCTTCACCTTGTCCTCACCAGTCGCCTCCACTTTACACTCGGCCCCAGGTTTCTGCCTCTCCTGTCCCCACCTGTGTCCTGTCTCTCCTTACCCAGCTTTTTTTTTTTTTTTCAAGATTTTATTTGTTTATTTGACAGATGACAAGTAGGCAGAGAGGCAGGCAGAGAGAGAGGGAAGCAGGCTCCCCGCTGAGCAGAGCCCGATGCGGGGCTCGATCCCAGGACCCTGAGATCATGACCTGAGCCGAAGGCAGCGGCTTCACCCACGGAGCCAGCCAGGCGCTCCTCACCCAGCCTCTTGCCCAAGGTCTTCTGACTACAGCCGCCCTCTCTCTAGACACCGCTGACCACCCTCCCCTCTCCCACTGGCGCGCTCCAAGCGCTGAACTATCACCCCGCTCAGGCCGGGTCTCCGTCCCACCTCCACCCGCACCCACCAGGTAGAAGGACAAGAGGGAACCTGCCACTGGGCTCACTGTTCTCCCTCTGGACTCAGGAGCACTGACCTGGGCAGGGCACGGCCCCACCCGCCTCCCTCTACCCGCCCCCCGACTCTCCAGGCCAGCAGCCGCGTAAGCGCCTGTCCTGAGTCAGGGCACCGTGTGCTCCCAACAAGCTCCTGGGGGGATGCTGGGACCCCGGGAACCACCTTGCTCGGGACCTGGGGTCCTAGACAGAGACCCCCAGCGGCCCCTCCGCCTCCCCCTCCGCAGCACCGTCCCAGGCTCTGTCGTAACAACAAACCGCCACATGCGCCGCACGACACAGCTGCGCTGGTTGCGCAGGTTGGGGTCTGATGTTGGTTGCGCAGGTCGGGGTCTGATGTTGGCTCCCCAGGTCGGGGTCTGATGGCCCCACGCGGCCCCGCTGACAGTGCTGGGGAGGCTCCACTCCCTTTATCCGGCTTCTAGCGGCGCCGCGCCGGGGCTCGCGGTAGCTCCTCCACCTGCAGGGCCAGCAGCATCACCTCTGCCTTCCCTCCACGGGCGCCTCTGCCTCTGCCGTCGCCGGGGAGCCCGTGTCTCGGGCCCTGGCTGACAACCCAGGATAGTCGCCCCACCTCAAGGACCCCAAGCACGTGGCGTCTGAGACGTGACTCACGCACTCACGGGTTCTGGGGATCGGGAAGGGGACACCCCGGGGCTGTTCCTCTGCCTCTTGCCCCTCCTCTCTCCCACTGAGGATGGAGCTTGGTCCAGAGGCTCTAGCGGTTTCACGGGTTTCTAGCCCGTGCCGGGTGTCACCGTCTCCCTGGCTCCTGGCAGGGGCAGGGACGCTGGTTCCCGGCTCATCAAAAGGACGGATTCCGCGCCGCTCTCAGGCAGGCTGAGACACCTCGCCCAGCGGCCCGCGGGAGGAAAGGCTGCTCCCTGCCTCCGTCCCCACGTCACCCCCACCCGCGCCACCGACGAGGCCACGAGCATCCGAGGCCACGGTTCCACACTGAGCATGCCTGGGACCCTCCCCAGTCCCGGGCCTCGGCCCGCTGCTCTGGAGTCTCTTGCTGTTTGCAGAGAGAACCAGGGACATGAAGACGTGAGCACGCTCGCTCTAGTCCCGGCCGCTCTCCAGAAAGAACGCCCCCCTGGGAGGCCGACCAGCCCTCACGGCACGGCCACTCGGGGCGAACGTCATTCTAGGCGTCTACATCTAATTCCTAAAACCACTTTGGGAAGGCAAGGGATGGGGGTCCATTTTTAAAATCTATTTGCTTACAACCTGGAGAGAAGCACAAAGAGGGCATCGTCATGGGAGGGAAAGGCGAGCTCGGAGCCAAAGAAAGCCTCAGCGCTCCGGCTTCATTCGTCTGCTTTCGAAGCCTCAGCAGCAGCCTCTGTGTGGCTCGGACCCGGGGAGGGCCGTGTGCCCGGGGTGACACGCCGACACACGCAGACACACGGAGCGGGGGACGTGCTGAACTGCACCAGGCACTTAAACACAGGGGACCCAAATTAGGACTTACCAGCAAGTTCATTATCTAAAAATAAATCAGCTTTTCTGTTCTTCATCAAAAGATCAGATTATAGTGTGCGCCGCCTGACTTTCAGAATCCAGTGTTCTTATTCTCAGACAAGGGAGGACCACGGGAATTATTACATAATCCGTCAGGTACCACACAGGCCGATGACAGGGGCTTTGTGCTGCGCGGCAAGGGCTGTCGCGTGGCGTGCCCGCGGCCGGCGCGCAACAGGCCTCGGCGGCGAAGTGCAAAGCCATTCTGGACGCCCGTTTCAGGTGGGACGCTCCTGCTCTGAGGCCCCATGGGCCTCCCCCACGTTCTGCACGACCCAGTGGGGTCTCTTCATCCTTCTGGGCAGCAACAAGGCCGAGAGGAGCATCCCTGGCCTGTCCCCTCACAGGACAAGGAAGGTAATGAAAACATGGGTTCCCGCGCCCCCCGCCCGCCCGTCCGGGGCAGGCCGCCAGCCCTGGGGCCCCGCGACAGATTGCTGCTGTGAGGAAGGGGGCACAGGGGAGCTTAGCCTGTTTCCACAAGACTGCTTTCCCTCGGGGGCCCACCTCAAGTCCGGGCTCCCAGGCCACCCACACGTCACACCAGCTGGCTGCGAAGTCGGGGGCGCGTTGCGACCCGCCTCGTGTTCCACAAGTTGCTAGAACAACCCGTTGAACTCGGGGAAGGACTGTACTTAACAACTGAAGTGTTATTATAACTGAAGGATGCAAATCAGAAGCAGCCAGAGGGAGGCGCGCAAGGGGCGAGGCGGAGGCCCCAAAGGCCGCATCACGCCCTCCCCAGACACAAGCTGGCGGGTCAGCGACCAGGGGCGCTCAGCCCCGGCGGGTCAGCGACCAGGGACGCTCAGCCCCGCCCAGTGACCTGCATGGAGCGGGGCTTCTTTCTGTGGACACGACTGATGGCATTGTTGCCTGTGTGGTTGAACTCCGTTTCCAGCCCTCGTCCCCCACGAGGTCCTGCGGTCGGGGTCTCTGCTGCGCTGACTCCATCCCGAGTCATCTTGTTAGCATCGACCATCTGCCTCCTGCCCTGACTCACAGACACATGTCCAGCCCTTGAGAAGCACCAAAGGACAGAGGTCACCTCCCAGGCACCAGCAACAAAGACCAGACCTTTCCTCGGGCTAAGGCCAACTTCCTCCTTATACTGGGTTGGGGCGGGGAGCGGTACTGGTCAGGGTTCTCCAGAGCCAACAGGAGATTGACTGATTCTAAAGAATTGGCTCATGTAGTCATGGAGGCGGACAGATCCCCAGATATGCCAGTGAGCTGGAGGAGCAGAGGCCATGTGTGTCAGTCTGGAGTCCAGCAGGCTCAAGGCCAGGAGAACCCACCTTTCAGTTTGGATCAAAGGCAAAAAAAAAAGCCAATGTCTCAGTTCAAAGGCAATCAGGCAGGAAGAGTTCCCTCCTCCTCACTGGACAATCAGCCCTGCTGTTCTAGCAGACCTTCAACTGATTGGATGAGGCCCGCCGACCCTGGGGCGAGCTGTCCGCTTGATTCCCGTGTTAATCTCATCCAGAAACATCTTCCCAGACACACCCAGAATTACGCTCGAGTAAATACCTGAGCATCCTGCGCCCCAGTCAGGTTGACATCACGGGACCAGAGACCAGTGTCTCCCCTTGCCCTGAGGGACAGACTGGCCTCACCACATTGTGGGGTGAGGGAAGACTTGAGTGCGTGTGTGATCAAGTACTAACCGTGGTCATTTGCCTGTCCAGCCCCACCCACTGGCCCCCTGGGCTTCACCTGCTGCCTGGATCGGTGCAGAGCAGTCACACCTTTGTGTGTCTGCTCAACTGGATTGTTAACATGTATACACACGTGTGCACACCCACATCTGTGCACACATGCGGATGTACTGCGTATACCCATGCACGTCCACACGTGTGCACACGCGCGCACCCGTGCATGTGCACACTGTGGTTATATGCACACACCTGCGTGCAGTCCCCACGTGGGCACACGTGGGCACACCCATATATGTGCACACAAACACACACGTGCATGCATGGACACGTGTGTGCGCACGTGTGTGTCCACACTCGTGCATGTGTGAGCTGCAATCGTGCACACATGCAGACATGTGTGTGCACGCTCATACAAGTACACACACCCATGTGTGCATTCATACCCCTGTGCACACTCGCACATAGGCCCATGCCTGCATTGTGAACACGCACGTGCTTACACACGTGTGCACCTGTGCACATACGTACATGTGTGCACCTGTGCACGTGTGTGTACATGCACACACACCCATATATACTTGCACACGTGCACTCACATGTGTTCATGCACGCCCACAGATATACACACTAGGCCTACAACATACGCACACATGAGCTGCAGCTACTCTGGAGAACACAAGTTTTCAAGGTAAAAGGCAGAGATTCTCCAAGACCACGGGGCTCCCTGGGCCGCATCCCCCCGCCCGGTTAGCGCTTGCCCGTCCCTCGGGAACCTTTGCGCATTCCGCCCTGGAAGAGGGCCGGGAGGAAGCTGCAGCAGGTGGCCTGGGCCTCCCAGAGGCGGACGCCGTGCCTTTCCTTGCACGGCTCGCTGCTGGGCAGGTCCGGACCCCGCATGAGTTGGGGCGACAAGCCCACCCCGTGCGGGCGCAGCCTGCATTCCGAGAAGTGGCACGGTGGCTTGGCCGGGCTCCAGCAGCGGTCGCGGGCAGCACGGCCGGCTGCCGACAGCTCCCAGTCAGCGTCCTGGCACCCACGGGCCAGGTCTGTCTGGAGAGAGAAAGGCCGCTGTGACCATGACAACACGCAAGCGGAAGCACTGAAAATACCTTTACTGTTTGTCATTGTGCTCTTCCCATCGCACACTTCGTGGCAGCTCGCCGGCTGGGCCCTCCCGGTGGGCGCCTCTGCCGACCTGCACTTTGGCTCCGTCACGCCCTCAGTCGTCGGTCTCTTCCATTATGGTCAAGGAGGCTGCAGTGAAGGTCAGGGGGGTTTCTGCAGAGCACGCTCAGCAATCCCGAGGCCATGTCCTCAGGTCTGCAACACATCTACGTGGCCATGATCTAATCCAAGACAAGGCTGGCCAATGGTCTGTCGGCCCTGTCCCCTGTCACCCAAGAAGTGTCTCCACTTCTCATGGCCTCACTCTGCAGAAAGCCCCTGAGGAGGGGCGCATGTCCTGCCCGCGGGCAGCACCGTGGGGCTCAGACAGCTCGGCAGGGGCAGGCCACAAACCCTAGGGGACGTCTAGGCAGGCCCCTTCTTCCTGCCCCTTCTCCCCAGTGGCCCTGATGAAACCGAGTCTTTGCGACTGTTGGGAATCAAGCGGCCCAGAGAGCTCGCGTCCACACAGACACCGCCCGAGGCACAGCTGAGGGCACGGGGCGCTTCCTTCCCTAACCTGGCCACACGTCCCCCTGTGAAAAGCAACCAGCAACTGGCAGAGCCCTCCTGTCCTGAGACCATCGATAAATCCACAAAAGCAAAGGTGCCAGGGCTGGAGCCACCACCACCAGACCATCAGGCTCTCACGGTGGCAACCGGGTCCCCATGCCCCAGCCAGGAAGTGTCCGATTGGGTCTGCGGGTGCGGACTTGCCCAGCACCGCAGCTGCCCACACACCTCTCTGCCCTGCCCGCCCCGGGGCATGCTTGGCCCAGCCGGGGTCTCTGGGGGAGCACCGCCGTGCCCTGTGCCGGGACAGCCTGCTGACTTACTGTCCCCCTCCCTGACGCTCTCGCTCTTGGTCTGCGGCTCTGAGCTCGGGGGCTTGGAGGCTTCCTCCTCGCCTGACGGCGCCGTCTCTTCTTTCATGCTGGACTTGGGAGATGGAGGGACGTCCGTGGGCACTTCCTTTTCTCTCCTGTTCTCTTGAACAACCCTGACGGGAAGAGAGAAGTTGAAGGTGGACCATTCAACAGGTCATCTGGTCCCTCACCACGACGTGTCCCTACAGCAGGGGGACTCAGGCTTCGCCTCAGCTGTTCCACTTCAGCTTCTGACACGTGCTCTACACACGCCGTCCTACATGGCATCCTGGCGCCCAAGGGCGACAACAGGGCAGGCAGGTCCCTCAAGATGTCAGCTGGCACCGCTCACAGCGGGGAGTAGTTTT
Organism: Mustela nigripes; assembly: GCF_022355385.1. NCBI lineage: Eukaryota > Metazoa > Chordata > Mammalia > Carnivora > Mustelidae > Mustela > Mustela nigripes. The sequence goes on along the minus strand of NC_081571.1, from coordinate 83,173,761 downwards.
CTTTGCTGCTGGACAGAGCGACGTGACCAGTCTCCGTGGCTTCTCTCTGTGTTTATAAGGGGGCTCGTGTTGGGGCCCCTCAGCCCTGAGTGGCGACGATGTATCCAGGCTCTGACCATGAGTAACCACGAGCTGCCATGGGCTTGTGTCCCCACCACCAAAACAAGAGGGGAGACTCGTGTCTGGAGCACGTCTGCACCATGACTCACAGCACAGAGCACCCTGCAGACACCCCAGGCAGGGATCCCCACACCCTCTCGTGGGCAGACGGGGGCGAGCAGGATGCGAACCAGGTCGGAGCTCCGTAACTGCTGGGGGGCGTCCTTGGGAGCTCCGGGGGAGCTGCTGGGCCCCTCTGGCTGCCGACCGCCCGCACCCGCGCCTCGCCGCCGCACATCCCGCACGTTCGCAGGTGTGTTCGTGGAGGACCGACTGACCTGTAGATGATAGTGATGACGAAGGCCCCAGCGATGACCACGATCAAGGCAGAGAAGACCTGCACATAGACTGGAAAACAGTTTCCCTCATGAAGTCGGACCTCACGCCCAAGTCGGGGGTGCCCGCCCCCTGCGGCCCGCAGCCTCTCCTACACCACCTCCCCTGCGGACACAGCTGAGGGCTCGAAGGCTCCCCAGCTGCACGAGACTCCATGTGGGCCACGCAAAGAGCAGTCGCAGGTGGCCCGTGAGGACAATGGCACAGACCGCGCCCTCGTCTCTTCTCCAGAAAAGCTCCTCTGCTGCCCAGGAGCTGGGCCCCCTGCCCCAACTCCCCAGAAACGGTTCCTCAACATTCGGCGGAGCTATCGCAAGACTGAACAAAAGCAGAAGCCTTCTTGGCTGATGGACACGTTCCACTGGCTGAGCATCTCTATTAATGAGGGCCTTCTGCCGTCCCCTAGACTTGTCTTCTCTAGACTTGCCCCAACAGAAGAGCCTGGGCCTTCACGGTGACTCTTGGGGTGCGGCCCCTAGGCCCGTGCTCCCATCTGTGGGAAAGTTCTGGGCCCCCTTCCAACCCCGGGGGAAGCAGGAGAGGGCATGGCCCAGCCTACCCAGGGGACCCTCCACTGCAGGAGCCTCTCCCATTGGGACTGATGGTTGGGGTCCGTGGCTCCTGGGCTCAGGGCTCAGGCAGAGCCGGGGGCCATGTCCCGGGGGCCTCGTGCCCAGGCAGCCCCCAGGAGCCCGCTCAGTGGAAGCCCTGTGACCGACACCCTCTCCATCAGGCGGAGGTATGGACACGGAAGACGGGATGCAGGGAGCGCTCTGGCCATGGCGCCCGGCGTGCAGTCTGCGCACGGGGGTCCCTACACTTTTCCTACTGTCTGCCTCGTCTCTCACTGCTTTCTGCTCTTCCAAAGGGCACAAACTGGCTTCTTTGCAAACCCCCACCTCGAGGGACAGGGTTTGCTTCAGTTTGCTCACCACCACCCCAAAACCATGTGCACCCACGCTTCACCAGCCGCGACGTTGTGGGATGCCATGTCCCTGGGAGCTCCGTGCGCGTGCTGAGGCTGACGTAACACAGTAGCACCAGTGGGTGGCTTCCAACAACAGAAAGCTGTGGCCACAGCTGTGCAGGCAGAAGCCCACAGTGGTGACCCTCTGAGGGCTCAGGGGTGCCTCCCTGCCTCTCCAGCTCCTGCTGGCCCTGAGCTCCCCGGAGCCCTTGGCTTGTACATACATCCCCCGGCTCTGGGTCTTGCTATCACGTGGCAGCTTCCCTCTGTGACGCTGTCTTCACCTGGCCCTCTCCTTCCTGTCTGCTCTGGGCGTCTCTGTCTCCTATAAGGATGCTGGCCCCATTGGATTTGGAGCTCACGCTACTCCAGGGGGACCTCACCTTAACTACTCACAGCTGCAAAGGCGGTGTTTCTAACTAAGGTCACATTCACAGGGACCAGAGGTTTGGCCATCAACACTTCGCTGGGAGGGCGGGGGGAGAAAAGTCTGACCCACAACAGAAGGTAAGCAGTAGCTGCAGAGAAAGCGGCCTCGAAGATACAAGAGGGGGATTCCCAAGGCAGCTGCTTTCCCTGAACCAACCCAGAGGGTCTCGGGGAATGGACGGGCCTCCAAGACCCTTTATATGGGGGCTGAGGTCAGAAGGCTGAAGGGAGTTGAAGCCAAAAAGCCCCATGATGGCAGCCCAAATGCTTCATTTTCCCCTATTGATCTGAGCTCAGTAAGTGAGGGTCAGGCATACGCCGGGCACTGCATGGTCAAGGGTCCGTCAGGGAGAGGATGGAGCGGGCAGTGGGACCCGGCCTGTGGGGTCGCCAGCACACCACTGCAACGAACCAGGCGGCAAGATGCTTGCTGAAGGCTCTGTTCTGATCAGCAGGCTTATTCCTTTCGGTGACGCATTGCCTATGGGAATGTGTTCACCTCAGTTCCTCTTGCCATCTCTAGGGCTGCGAGAACCAGCTCCCAGGACGGCCTGCAGGATGCTCACTTCCTGGGATTCACATCTGAGTGTAGATGCTTTCACATTACAGAGGGCTGACCTCTGAACCAAGGGCACTGGGCAGGGTGTGACTGCTGGGGCTAGGTCACAGTCACTGTGGCTTCTACCTGGCTTTCTCAGGCCACCTGCTCTAGGAAGAGGCCATCACCATGTCTTAAGGACAGGCAAGCAGGTCTCACGTCACAGAAAAGGGCTTCCTGTTAACCCCAAGTACCACTCACCAGCCAAGCGAGCCATCTCAGAGCAGGCCCTCCAGCCCCGGTCCAGCCTTCAGATGACCGCTGCCTCGTGAGTCACCAAGCCCACTCCACCCAGCTAAGGCTCTCAGCTACTGCTTTCGGCCACTAAGTCCTGGGCAGTTTGTCACACAGCATAAGTAATTAATCCAACAGTGTGGCAAAGGCCTGGCACAGAGAAGTGCACTTAAATGATGGTGAATGAACTGAAAGGAAATGACCAAACCAGGAGCTTTGAAGGGACAAGAAGGGAGCCCTCAAAGTCCTGAATCCCAGTTCCTTAGTGTGATTTTGTATCCTGGTTCTTGGGAGTAAATTCGAAATTTATGTGGGTGAAGCCATGAAAAAGACACACACGTGGGCAGTGCTGGAACATCCGATTGTCAGCATATCTTCCACGTCTTTACACATGGAAGCATCTTCAGTCTTTGGTGTCAAGTTCTTGGAGGCAGAGACCGAGTCTCTGTGATCCTCTCAGCACAGGATCCACCCGCACACAGTTTCCTACTGACAACATGTACGATTTACCATAAATTCAATATTATGATTGGTCACTGACAACTAGCAACCACGGAGGAAAGCATTATTTTCTTTAAGGAATCTCTTGGTAATTTCACCCCCAGATACAGTTAAAAGTTTTCAAATCATCTCAGCGAGTCCCATGAAGCAACAGAAGCCACACGCTCAGAAGTGACATGTTAAATAATGTGTCCTGAATCAAGACTGAGGAATGAAGGCAAGTCATTCTCCTAGAATTCCCAATTCTTTCTCAAAGATCTAATGCTAATTCCCCAAGTTCATATTCTTAATCATACAGATTATGCCGTAATACAATGTGCACTTCAAACCAGCCAATTTAAGAAGTTGGTGAAAGGTTTTCATAACATGGAATTATGTGCACAAAGAACTCATAATACCCTGTCACTGAGTGCTACAACTTACACGGCACAAAGGTTCACTTGCCGTCTTGAATGAGAAAGATGTCAAGGAAATGAAAAATAATTTGAGGGAGCAGTGAGAACCTAAATGTAGGGCTCACGGCCCAGACTCTTCCCACAGATGGCTCAACCTCTCGAGCCTGAAAGAAGTCAGAAGCCAAGGAAAAGCCCAGCCCACACAATTCATTTATTAAAACTCTGAAAGGATAGAAAGAGAGTTATGCAAAAATGATGTACTTATTTATAGAGCAATGAACACTCTTCCTGGACAAAATATTCTTAAGAGTTGGTGTTCTTTTTGGGGTTCCTTATAGACACTAATAGGTAAGGTGCTATAAGGAATAAGGCTCATCTTCCAAAAGAGCTATGGGCATAAGGTAGTACTACTAATACACGTTATGTTTGGATCATACATAAACATGTACAAAAGAGCTAACTTGTTCATAAAATTCTCATGAGAAGACATTCGGGGGAGGGACAGATGGGAAAAGAAGTGGCAGCAGCTTGATCCTATGTGCTCTCCCTAGCCACAGTCTGCCTTCAAGGACCCATCTCACCACCTGTGCCGTTGGGGCTGTTCCATTGGGATGTGAGGAAACCGGAGAGACAACCAAAGACGATGGCCACACTTGAGACCTGACTGAGAAACTGAATGTCTTCTGCCCCTTCAAATGTGGAAGACCGAAAGAACAGATTCAAATGTTCTTTGGATGTGAATGTTTCTGCTTTTAGAAGTCCCAAATGGTAAACATCTCAGAAAAACTAAGATACACAAGTGCTTCCGACACTGGAGCCAAGAAGGAAAGCTCCACGATGTACTTGACCTGGCCCTCCAATGCCAAGATGTGTGTGTCAAACCACTGATGCCACAAAGTGACAGAGATGACAAATGCAAAAAGCAACAACTTACGGCCAAACCACCACCCAGAGCCGTGACCCCAACTCAAGAAGAGCAGTCATATATCCCAGAGAACAAGCTACGAATCAATAAGCCATTGCACACAGGAAGACATGGGGCTCGAAAAGATGGTTCACATGGGATTCTGGCTATAGGTTGTGCATTTCACAATGAGAGACGTGCAGGACAATAAACTCTTTTAAAGACAAAGTGGTATGTCTCATTGCAGCTTTTACCACCCAATTGTGTGCAACCAGACCCGAGGTTCATTAAAGTCTGGAATTAAGGGGCATCTGGGTGGCTCAGTGGGTTAAAGCCTCTGCCTTCAGCTCAGGTCATGGTCTCAGGGTCCTGGGATCGAACCCGCATTGGGCTCTCCAATCAGTAGGGAGCCTGCTTCCTCCTCTCTCTCTCCCTCTCTCCCTGCCTGCCTCTCTGATTACTTGTAATCTCTATCAAATAAATAAATAAAATCTTTTTTTAAAAAAGTCTGGAATTAATTTTTAGTGTGGCATCAGAAAAAGAAGGGTAGAAAAGGAGCCATCCCCTCCCAAAACCCCCCTCCATAAAACCAATGAGAAGACTAGCTTTTATGAGAATTTTATCAGATTTATCAGAATTTATAATAAACTTTTCAGAACTCTGAAAATTACCCAATCAAAAGTTTGCAGATGAACACATGAATGTCAATAACAGGGAAATGGAGAAATTTTAACTTGCCCTATTCCCACTTTTGTTCACCTCCAATTCTCTGCTAGTCTTGAACCAAGAGCCCATAGTCATGGTGACAACTAGTAGCCTGGCATCACTGAAGGAGGCAGACCAGGGCTGGAGCTTCTTCACAGCCCAGTCCCAAAGAACTGTCATTATTTGGTCCATCCAGTACTTCACCAGAAGATCTCACTTGCAAGGCTTTCTTTATTTGGCACGACTTAGAGCTAATCTAGTAGAAACAACTTCTTCTCAGGCATTTGTCGAAAACAATCAGAGGCAACTGTTAAAAATCATGATGGCTAAAATGGCTGATAGCAGTTGGGGGTAGACAATAAGCCGACCAGAAAGTTTAAGAGGAAAATCTGGGGAATTACCTGTCTGCAGGGAGGTCTGAAAAGCTGTGACATATTCTTGGGATCTAGAAGGTAATGGGCATGCCCAAGCCCAAAGTACGATGCACATACTTTAAAAACAGCTGAGAAGGTCCTAAACTTTCACTTCTGGCGGATCGTGAGGCTCTGTGTAAGCACGCGAAAAGATAAAGGCACAGTTGGAAACTATCTGGCTGACTGTTGAAGGTGCACCTCAACACACACAAAGAGTCGCCATACAAAGACTGACACTTATGGTTTCCAAGAACCTAAGCAGATTTTCCAGTCATTAGCTGAGCAGTAGGCCGACCAAGCAGTCTCTTCAATGGTCACATACTACACACAATACAGACTTTTTGGAACTAGTGCAGAAACGTCATTGAACAATGCTAACAACAACTTTGGGGAGGCAGGAAAATATGATTTTTAGAGTTGCCACGTATTTTTAAATGTCTAGTTTTCAATTTAAAAAGTTAGATGTGCAAAGAAACAAGCAAGAATACACACACACATACACAAACACACACAAAAACCTGTCCCTGTGCATAACCAGATGTTGGTTCACTAGGCAAAGATTTTAAATTAGCTACGTCTTGGGGTGCCTGGGTAGCTCAGGGGGTTAAAGCCTCTGCCTTTGGCCCAGGTTGTGATCTCAGGGTCCTGGGATCAGGCCCCACATCAGGCTCTCTGCTCAGCGGGGAGTCTGCTTCCTCCTCTCTCTCTGTCTGCTTCTCTGCCTACTTGTGATCTCTCTCTCTGTCAAATAAATAAATAAAATATTTTTAAAATAAATAAATAAGTTACTTCAAATAAAAACAAAACAACAACAACAAAAAAACCCAAATGAAACTATGTTGGAAGAGGTAAAGTAGGAGAATATCTCACCAGATAAAGAGTACCAATACAGACATAGAAATTACCTTTTTTAAAAAAAGATTTTATTTATTTATTTGATAGAGTGAGAGAGAGAGAGAGATCACAAGTAGGCAGAGAGGCAGGCAGAGAGAGAGGGAAGCAGGCTCCCCGCTGAGCAGAGAGCCTGATGCAGGGCTTGATCCCAGGACCCTGAGACCATGACCTGAGCCAAAGGTAGAGAGGCTTAACCCACTGACCCACCCAGGTGGCCCAGAAACTACTTTTTTTAAGGAAAAAAAATAGAAATTCTGGAGTTGAGAGTGTAACAGAAATGAAAATATCATTAGAGGAGTTCAATAGATTTGAGCAGGCAAAAGAAAGAATCTGCAAAGCTGAAGATAGATCGGTTGAGACTCGAGCAACAGAAAATAGAATCAGGAAAAGTTAACGGAGCCTTAGAGACGTGTGGGGCACCATGGAGCGGTCCAATATGCACAATGGGAGTCCCAGAGGGAGTGGAGAGAAAAGAGAATAATATTTGAAGAAATAGCAAAAATTTCCTGAATTTGATGATCAGGATAAACTCAAAGAGCTCCACCCCTAGATACATAATAGTCAAATGACAGAGAATCTTGAAAACAGAAAAAGAGAAGCAACATGATGTATATGAAGAAACCTAAAGAGTGACAGTGGGTCCCTCACCAGAAATCACGGAGGCCAGAAGGCAAGGTGATAACACAGTCAAAGTGCTGACAGGAAAAGCCTGCCAATCAGGAATTGTATATACTGCAGCGCTATCCTCCCCCAAATGGACAAGTTCAGACAGTCCCAAACAGGAACTGAGAAATTCATCAGGAGCAGAACTGTCGTACAGGAAGCATCAAACGGGAGCAAGGGCAGGATACTAGACGGAACCTCAAACCCACACGAGTAATAAAGACCAGAGTATCCAGCAGATGCAGACGAAGCGTTTGATAAAATCCAACATCCCTGCACAATAAAAACACCCAGGAAACTGGAAGAGAAAGGAGCTTACTCAACCTGGCCTTTGGTACGACCCATAGCTACCAGCCTCCTTACCCACGAAACACTGAAAAGCTCCTGCTGAGCCCAGGAAGCAGATAAGGGGGTCTATTCTCACCAGCTCTGTTCCTCATGCACTAGAGTTTCTAACCAGGGCAAGTAAGCAAGAAGATGAAATAAAACTCACTACACTGGAAAGAAAGAAGTAACGTGATCTCTATTTGCAGATGATACACTCGGGTATCGAGATAATCCTAAGTAATCAACTAAAAATGAGTAGAACTAACACATGAGTCCAAGAATTTGGCAGCCTGTAAGACCACAATATAAAAACCAGTTCTAGCAACCTTTCAATTCTCTTGTGTATATACCTACAATTCTATATACAGTCTAAAAATCAAATTAAAGAGATATATCCACTCACAATAACACCAGGAGAATAAAATACTAATAAATTGAACAAAAGAAATGCAAGATTGGTACACTGAAAACAACACAATATTGTTGAGAGAAATTAAAGAAGACTTAAATAAATGGAAAGACATCCCCTTGTTCATGGGCTAGAATACTTAACATTATATGAAGAGGGCAATATCCCACCCACAAGTCATCTACAGATTTAACACAATCCCCATCAAAATATCAGATGGCATTTTTTTTTCAGAAATTGATAAGCTGATCCTGATATGGAAATGCACAGAACCCATAGTACTAAAAACAATCCTGAAAAAGCAGAACAAAATTGGAGGAGTCCTGCTTTTCAATTTCAACATTTATTGTAAAGCTACAGCAATCAAAGCGGTGTGGTACATGCTTAGTGGAATCAAGTGGAGAAATAAACCCTCACACGTCCGGGCAATTGACGTTAGACAAGGACTGAAAGCGGTTCAGTGGGAGAGAAGAGTCTTCCCAACAAGTGATGCTACGACACCTGGAAGTCTAGATGGAAAAGAACGAAACTGGATCCCTGCCTCACACTGTGAAAAAAAAATTAAGTCAAAATGGACCAATGACATGAACATATAAGTAAAACCATAAAATGCTTAGAAAATAACAGATGTAATTCTCTGTGGCCTCAGAGTAGACCATGGTTTTTGAGCTATGACACCAAAAGCACAAGCGACCACAGAACAAATAGATAAACGAGGCACCATCAAAACTAAAAAACACCGTGCTTCGAAGAGACACTATCAACACAGTGAAAAGAGGACCGCCAGACGGGGAGGAAGTAGTTGCAGATCACTTATCTGACAAAGGGCTACTATCCGAAATATATATGGAGCTCTTACAACACCACAATAAAAAGACAATTAACCCAGTTAAACACCAGGCAAGAAATGTAAATGGTCTTCTTCAGAGATGACGCACAAATGGCCAAATGCCCGTGCAAAGATACACAACATCCTCACTCATCAGAGAAGGACAATCCGAACCACAGAGAGACGCCACGTCATACCCGGCGGGTATCGTCGAAAAGACACACAACTCGTATTGCTGAGGATCCGGAGAAACTGGAATTCAGGTCCTGAAGCTGAGACTGTCCAACAATGCAGCCACTGTGGGAAAGAGTTTGGCGGTTCTTTAAACATTTTAAGCCTGGTTGAGAAAGGACCCAGCAATTCCTCGGCCGGTGAATACCCAAGGAAATGCTCGGAATGCAAATCCACGTGTTCATGCAAAAACTGACACGCACACGTCCCTAGTAGCTAACAAGTGGGAACAACCCAAATCTCCATCAGCTAACTTGTGGGCAAACAAAATGTGGTCTATGCGTACCACGGGATATTACTGAGCCATAACAGGAACGCAGTGCGACACCTGCCTCCACATGATGAATCCTGAAAACATGTGAAAGCAGCCGGATGCACAAGGTCACAGGTTATACGATTCCATTAATGTGAAATGTCCAGAGTAGGTAGACCCACAGGGACAGATCGGTGGCCGCCAGGGGCCGAGGGCGGGGGACTGGGGCTGTCTGGTGGGTGAGCACAGGACTTCTTTCAGGGCTAATCCGGATGTTCTAGAAGTGACGGGGATGGCTGCACAACCGAAACCCACCAGACTGTACACTTTCGAGGGGTAAATTTTATGGTACGAGAATCTACCTCAATAAAAATGATCAAAAAAGAGGTAATTTCCAGTTGTTTCTAATCTACGGGTACTGAGAAAGGTACAGGTATAGGGAAATCTAGGGTTGCTCGGGGCTCCCGGGGCAGAGAGAAGCGGGGAGAGTCTGGTCCCAAGTCTTCCAGCTCCACATCTGGAGGAGAAATCACCACCAGATAATCTTCTTAGCTGTTAGTGGCGTTTCTTGTGGCCTCTGATCTCACCTCCGAGAACCAGACTTCCTCCTCTTTCGCCCTAAGGGCCAAATCTTCACCGTAAAGCGAGCCACGATCCTGCCCATGCTCTACGTTCTTCGACCCTTTTGTGCAGAATGTCACTTCTTCTCGCACAAGGAGCTGGCTTAGGGCTTTCAGTCTGTGGGATCAGGCAGCCCTGTGGGTCACCCCGTAGGTCACCCCGTGAGTCACAAGCATTTCTGACTTCCTAGGCCTTCCCACGTCTGGGAAGAAGGGCTTACTCTGGGTCTCACCTCCGAGGGCTCAGCCCACCTGGGGCTCAGAGGAGAGAGCAAGAAACCTTTCCAGGCTCCCCACACAAGTGTGCCTTTATCCACTGGGGAGGTGAGGGCAGAGGAGAGTGGCCTGGGACAGGGAGGGCCCGGGTCCCGTTCCCCCACAGCATAGGCGCTGCTGAGCGCCCGTGGCCATGGCCAGCTTCTCTGTGGGGGGCACCTTCCTCCTCTCTGGCAAGGTCTTGCGCAGGCGACCCCGCACCACACGCTCCTTCATTCCTCTCCAAACCCTCCCAGAGCCAAGCACCCTCATTTCTAAAAAGGGCCGCAAACAGGGCAAGAAAACACATCAGTCACCAAGTGAATCTCATGAGGGTTTGGAAATACTAATTCGGAAAATTCTAGGGGCCCAGAAAGCTCTAAAGCAGGAGCAAACCCCCAGACAGCCTAAGGAGAAGACCCCTTCGCGCAGGACATTCCAGCTTGCCACCCGGCCCGCACGCCGCTCTCGCACTCAGCTGTGAGTCCTGTCCCCGGCACGGCCCGCTCACAGCCGCCGGGGGACCCTGCTCCGAGGGCGGCGGCCTCTCCCTGCTCCCATGGCCTCGCCATCTCAGGACGCCCCGCCGGCCCCACCACACCCCGGACACACGGGGTGAGGGCTTTCTGCTGTCCCTGACAAGGCTGCGGAGAAGCCCCATGGGGTCTGACGTTGCACACAGCCGGCGGCCAGCCCCGCCCGGAGCTGCTTCTACATCCCTACATGCCCGGGGTCTCCCCGAGACCCTTCCAGGTCCATTCTACCCCGGAGCGAACGTCCTCGGGGGCTTCTGTCCCATTCAGTGACCCCAAAGCTGGCTGTTCCCGCTCACACACCAGAGCGATGGAACCAGGGAACCACCAAGGCCGGCCCCGGCAGGGGGGCCCGGGGAGGGACACAGCCCGTGGACCTCCAGGGCCCGTGGACCTCCAGGGCCCGTGGGCCTCCGGAGCGGCTCTGCAGGGGGCCGGCACAGTACTCACTGGGCACCGCCTTCTCGTAGCACACGCCTTTGTAAAAGCAGCAGCCTAGCTCCTTGCAGCGGTCCCTGGTGACGTTGTAGTCACAGATGTCGTAGAGAGGAATGTCGCACACTGGAAAGCAGACACACAGCCATCAGCACGAGAAGAGCCCCCCAGGAGTTGCAGGCCCGAGGGCTGGGAGGGGGTGGGCGTGGGGGCCTGTGGTGTTTTTAATCATGCATCATCGGATCCGACTGGAAGGTCTGAATGAGATTCTGAACAGAATCACACCCCGCGAACTCCAGAGAGGGACGCGGGGCCCTCTGACCGCTAAGGCCATCGCGCGTCTCTGCAGGGCCCGCCGGGCTCCACGCGCTGCGACAGAAACGCAGAACGGAGACCTGGTGTGGTGGGTGTCGGGGCGCCGGGCGCACCGCGAGCTCCGGTCACCGGGACGCACACGGGGAGAGGATTAGCAGCTCAGGCTGAAGAGGATTCCAGAATTCAAAAGTCGATTCAGAAGGACTGAACGTAAAATGTCAGCTTTGAGCAAAAGCAAGCAGGCGAGGACCCGGACCGCATGCGACCCGTCTCCGCGCCTCTCGGCTCCGGCTACTGACGCGCTTCCCGCTGGAGGACACGGGAGTCCCCGGGGCAGCAGCAGCGTCTGGCCCGACCCAGCTGGGGGTTCCTGGCGCGAGGGGAAAGGGACGCGGCGGCCTCCAGGACACCCAGCCCTTTCTCCAGCACTGACCGTCCTTCAGACACGGGGACTCCGGAGAAACCCACTGTCCCTCCTGCCTCCGAAAGCTCCGGAGAAACCCACCGTCCCTCCTGCCTCCGAAAGCCACTGCAGACACGGCAGCACCGGGCCGGGCAGGGTCAGGGGACGAAGCCGCCCGCGGTCACCCTCCTGCACCACTGCCTCTCCCAGAGCCCGGCTCCCCGGCCAGGTAGGGTTGGCCTCCCCTGCTTCCCAGGGTCACCCAGTGCTCAGTCGCCCTGCAAGCCATCCTTTTAAGGTATGCCAGCCGTGCCCAGCTTTGCCTCAGGTGGGGTCCGGGCTGCACGGAGCCCGCCCAGGCCCTCGTGGTGGCGACATGGGGAGCACAGCCACCACCGTACCTGCGGCAGCTCCCACACAATTGAGAGCAAGGACCCCACAAGATGGCAGCCAGCGTGGTAGCAAACACCAGTGCACTCAGCCCTTTCCACCTTGTCCAGAAAGTTCCAGGAGACCCAAGACCATGCAGCTGAGCAGGAGAGCTGGGGTTCCCATCGCCCCACTGTCTTCATAGAGCCAGGGGACCGAGGGGTCTCGAAGGTGCTCCGTCACGACCAAGGATCATTCCAGCCAACAGCACGGGCAGCAAACAAGCTGGCGAGGCCTATGTTTCTTCATAATGTGTATTTTCTTCCATGTCACTCCCCACATGGGAACACAGGGGACTGGGACTTCCCGCTCTGGCTGCTTACAGAAGAGTGTGGAAGAGCAGTCGGTCCCCAGAGCACCAGGGCAGGAGGTCAGTCTTCGGAGCTTGGCCAGAAGGCACCTGGCCTTCTTTCCACCACGAGACCCTAGCCCAGGACTATTATCCCCAGGGGTGCTGCTCAGTCGGGGGTCAGGGGGACCCACTGGCTCGCTCTCTGCCCTCAACAGGACACCGTCTCAATGGCGTGGAACTGAGCCCCGGGGCCAGCACCCTGCTTTGCTAGGTGGACTTGAGATGTGCCCCCAGCAGCCCTTCGGTCTCCCCACACCTGCACAGCAAGCAGCTGCCGGGCACAGCGAGCTGGGGTACGGTGGGCAGAGGAGAAGACGGCCAGGCCCCCGCTGCCTGCCCCGGCCAGCCCGTCTTGAGGCGGCCATCTGAGGCGGCCATCTGAGGCGGCCGTCTGAGGCGGCCGTCTGTCCCCTCTGGACCCTCACTTGCTCCTTCAGGCAGTTTGTTCGCTCCCGGGCAAGCCTTCAGCGTCACCGCCCCTGCCCTGGCTGACAGCAGGAGGACCGTCCAGACACGGGGGAACTGAAGCCCACCCCTGAGGACAGGAACGCCGGGCAGGCAGCGCTGCTGGGGGTGCGCCAGGGTCCCCACAGAGTTAACACCGCCTTCCCCTGCCCCCCTGCCCCCCACCTGCCCATCCCCCCCACCTGCCCAGGCCCCAGGGGCCAGTGCCCAGCAGAAGGAGCCTGCAACAGCAGGAGCACCACGCCTGGCCGGAGGAAGGCTGCCGGCAGGTGCTGGACAAAACCAGCGGTCGTCTCACGGCTGAGCAACAAGTCTCAGGGCAGAACGGGAAGAGCCACGTGGAGACCTGCAGGGGTGACAGGGCTGCACCGTCACTTGCCGGCCTTCACTCCCTGCCGCAAACTGGACAACCGGCAGTTCAGGGTCAAAATGCAGGTGGGTCGGGGTGAGCCCGGGGAGCAGGGCCCTGCTGCAGATCAGTGAGGACCGGGAAGACGACCTCCCATCCCAAGCAGGTTAGCGCAGGCGGCACCCCAGCTTTCCTTGGTAAACCTGAGTGACCAACCTGCGCCACCCTACTCCTGGAGAAGGGGGCGGGCCCTGCTCTCCAGCCCCCCCACCCCGGGGCCACCGGTCTCACAGCCTGGACGTAGAGGCGAGGCAGGCTGTCCGTTCCCAGGCCCAGACAACACACTGGCCCCTACATAGGTGCTTCTGCCAGGAGACTCGAAGGGGCTACTCCAGACCAGCCCTCTCTGCAGCCCACGAAGTGCCCCCAGGTGCAGGCCACCTGCCTCCTGTGTCCTGGGCCTTAGGGATCAGAAGCCACACCTCTCCAGTGAGCTCCCCCAGCCTGGACTGGAGCTCGGACCCAGGCCTGGGGTCTCGAGCCAGACCTACTGACCTCCGTGTCCCGGCTGCCGTGTATGACGGAGCCCCCCAGACTGGCCCCAGGAAGGGCGTCCAGAGCAAGAGAGCCCAGTCCCCAGTGGATTCTTGCCGAGCAACAGGAAAGCTGCGTCTCGCTGAAGCTTGGCCAGCCCAGAACCCTCCCCGGTCACCCCAGGTTCCAAACCAAATATAGGAAAAAAATTTTTAAAGTAACAAACAAAGAAACCAAAATATTTTTCCTTCTATTTTCTTATCTTTTATCACAAAAATAACGTGTGCAGACAAGCCCCCTTGAGAAGAAAAATTTAGTCGCACGCAAATGTGCATGGTAGGAACGGCCCTTCCCTCCTCGGCCATGCAGGGCACCCCCCGTGTGGACCTCCGTGGCCACACACGGACGTGCACACACACGGACCCCCAGCCTCACGGAGCCACTGCCCTGGTCCCCCCTGGCACCCCATAGGAGTTTCTGACCGCAGACCCCGGGCGCCCGGGATGGGGGAGGTGGGCTTTCCTGTTGGAAATACGTTCTCCGTAAGAGGAACTTGCTCTCACAGTAAACATTTTGAGACAGACGTGTCCAAGCGGCACATCAGAGGGAAACATCTTTGACCCCGGACCCCGGGAGCCAGCTGCACGTGTTTCTGGCCCCGAACACCCGGGCTCAGGGGTCTCTACGGGGACACTTGCGCGAAAGCGAAGGCCGCACGGCATTTCCTGCGTCCCTTTGCCCCATTCCCTGGCTCAGCCTGGGGACCGACCGCCACCACTGTGGGGTGAGACAGGCCCCGCAGCCCTTCCCCGTTACCTGCAAATTTCTTCAGGAGGTGCGAGGGCGATTTCTTGAATTCGGGTGCGTATCTCATTGTAACAGTCGGAGGGCAGACGAGGGGTCAAGGGAACCTGGGAGAGAGAACGGGTTAGCATCGGTGGGACCTCACGGGGGGTGGGGGACGACTGGTGGCTGTGGTCGGTGCGGGAACAGAGGGGCCAGGCAGCATGGGACTGGGGTCTCACCTGGCAACCATGTCCCCAGCCAAGCCCCCTCAGCCGAGCAGTCCTGTTACACTCCAAGAGGACAACCTTGGATCAAACGAGAAACCGGTACCTCCTCCTTCCACTGCTCCCACCAGTGGAGCGTGGAGCCAGTGGCAGCCCTGCCCTATCCGCTGTGATGTCACACAAGCCCATGACATCACATAGACGGGGCAGGGCGGTGACACTGGCAGCTGGAGGACAGACGGGGTTCTCACAGGGCCGAGGGGGAGTGAAAGGGCCCCAAGTACAAGGTGTGGGGCTGCGAACCCCCCACCCAAGACCCTTTCCTGCAGGACACACAGGCCTGACTTCGCTCCTGGGTCGTCCTTCATAGGGTGTCCACCTTTGCTGGGATGCCACAGTGAGCAAAATAGGCAAACCCCAACCCTAAGGGAATATCCCCCCAGAAGGAGACTGACCACATCAAGTCAGGCATGTGTTACGGGAGGAAAGCAGAGCACGGAGCAGGGGCTGATTCTCTGCTTAGGCAGGGTAAGCCAGCATCCTCAGGCCAAGGCAGCCTCTGAGCAGTGTGCAAAGGAAGTGAGGGAAGGCATACAAGCCTGAAGCAGCAGCCAGTGCAAAGGCCCTGGGGTAAGTCAGGCCTGCCCAGCGTGATTAAAGAAGCAGCCATGCATTTGGGAGACCGGAGGATCAAGGGGACCAGTCTGGCCGGGGCTGAGGTCCCAGGGGTGTGACAAGCAGCCAGTGGGCTTGAAAGCCATCTGTGTGTCTTGGAGAAGAAGCCTGCTGGGGTCACAGAACCTGGATGAGGCAGTCTCGGCGGGGTGGGGGCTCCAGAAGAGGAGGGAGGGAGGTCTGTGCCCCGTCTAGAGAAGGGTGTGGGAGGGGCAAGGAGACGCAGGTGCCAGGTGACTGTCTGTCTCCCATGCCTGGGCCTCTGGGGCAAGGAGCGGGGGCCACGGGCGAGGGCTGGGTACTGGCAGCTGGGAAAGAGGCCAGAGGCCACGGCAGGAAGGCTGTGGAGGCCACGAACGGCCAGACCCCAGGGGTGAGGGGCTGCCTTGGTGCCAGAGACAGCCCAGGGCAGCGAGCGGGGCAGGAGTCAGGGTAGCCTTGTGCTGACACCTGTCCCTGGGACCCCAAGAGCAGGGACCCAGGAAGATGCGGGGGACGGCAAACCCGGGACAAGCAGGCCAGAGTGGAGCAGAGGCTGCGGGGGAGAGGGGCACAAACACAGCCAGGGCAGCCCACGGGGGGCGGGGCTGGGAGCCGGGCCCCCAGCCAGAGCAGCCCGGAAAGCCTGGGGTCTGGCGGGGAGCCTGCAGGTCCGACAGTGCCCGTCCCTCCCATGGCTCACGTCACAAGTAAGCAGGCTTTGGTCCCCTCATCATCAGCCATAGGACCTGGCCTCCTCGGGCCACGATCTCCTCGTCCGTAGCACGAGGGTGATGACCCAGCGCCCAATGTGTCGCTGGCGCCTGCTCCATGGTAGCATCCATGTGCGGAGGGCTTCTAACAGCCCCACACGCGAGCCTGGTGCCCACGGCCTGCAACTCGGGCCAGACGCTTCACCACGCAAAGTGCCCCGTTGGTGGCTTCAGGGCCCCCGCAGAGTCTGTGACCATCACGACCCACCGCAGAACGTCTGCCACAGCCCAGGGAGAAATCCCACAGCCGCGCAGTGACCCGCCCCTGCCACCCGTCACCTGCACTCGGCCCCCTGCCGGCGAGGTCCCCCGCCCTCAGCCGGCGGACCGCTGCGAGCACAGGCAGTGCGGTTTTCCGTGTCCGGCCCTCCACGGAGCAGCAGTGTCGGCGCTGGGCTCCTCTGGCGGCTGGACCCTCGCCTCACTTCCCCTGCGGGGCCGGGGCCGCCTAGCAGCCGGGCAGCACGAAGCTCGGCCAGAGCCCGTGTGCCAGCGCTGAGCCCCGTTCCCCCCTGAGGACAAGCGACCCCACTGATCTCACTGCGTTTCAGCTGAGACACGTCTGCTGCTGTCAACAGTGACGCCTTGCTGGGGGGAAGCGGGGCTACTGTCCCGGCTTCGCTTAAACAGCAAGAGTGACACCGGGACCCATGACAACCGCTGAGAACTCCAACTCCTAACCCTTTAGTAAAGCCGTACCAGATTCCGCTGCCCTGGGCTGGGGGACCCTCACCCCACCGTCCTCACCTGCAGCGCTGTGGGCAGGGCAGGGCAGGGCAGGAGCCACGTCAGCCCGGCAGGGTGGGCCTGGGGCGCGCTGCGAGTCTCTCCAAGACCAGGGGCGGGGGGGGGGGGGGGGGGGGGCCGGGGGGGGGGGGGGGGGGGAGGCAGCCAGGGCCATGGAGGGGGCAGAGTGGCCCAGACACGAGGAGCCTCACTTGTGGGCACGGGCAGGGAGCCAGGGCAGAAGCGGGGGAGGCCACGGACGCATCTCCCGAGAGGCCGGTCTGCCCAGAGGAAGAAACAGTCGGTGGCCGGAGGGGGAGCCGAAGGACCGTAGCAGCTTCGTAAAACCGCGTAGAAGCCGGACGCTGGGATCTGCCGCGTTTACAAAAGGAAACCAGGGCTTCCCTCAACTGCCTTTATTTATTTTTTTGGAAAAACTATAAGCATAAGATCATCAAGTCATTTCTAAAATGCCTTCTAGGAATCTGGCAAATTTTATCAAAATTAAAAGACACAATGTTCCCAGAAAGGAGCGCTGTGGCGGTAGCACTCGCCGGCTTGCACGCAGGACACTGCCTGCCCTTCCCCGGCACCGCCCGTTGCTGGGGCGTTCGCGCCGCCCTCTGGCGAGGGGGACATACTGAAGTAAGCGACGACCGTGGTCTGCCCCTTTCAAGCCCCCTTCTTCCTACCCAGGTGTCCGACCCACCGCAGACTTGCTACGCTGGGGAGCGGCGGCCATTCCATCCCACGAGGCTTGCAGAAAACGGCAGAAAAGCACAATCCACGTGCTCTCCTTTGTGGGGAATAAAACCACCCATGTCTGCACTCACTGGACAGAACGCAGGGAGACATGAGCCCCGTCACCCTGGTGGTTGCCCTCGTGGAAGCAGGAGAGGCTATCGGGAGAGGGACGCCCCCTCCTCACCTCGGTCCCTGTGCGTCTCCCCCACATGCAGGTGTTACTGTGGAGACAAGCACAAAAAATACAAATGTCCCCCCGCAAGGTAAACAACTGAGCGACACAGGCCCGATGGGGCTCACACTCCATCACATGCAGATCCCCACAAGGGACTTCCGCACGACTCATTCCAGCTGGAAGGAACGGAAATCCTCCCAACCCTGGCCACCAGCTGCACTGGGGTTCCCGGCGGCCGGGTGTCGGGCACGGCCCTGTGTAGAGCCGGGCACACGGGCACTCTGGGCTGCGGCCCTGTTCCAGGGACAGCCTGCCACCCTGTGTCCCCGGCTCACGGCCAGGCTCTCAGCCACCGCTCTGGGCCGTGGCAAGCCAGGGGCATGGCCGAGGGGATGGCCCGCCCTCCGGAGGGCCGGGGCACTGGCAGAAGCGAGCCACCAGGCGGAGCACCGGCACGGAGCATGACCGCGCTCCGCAGGACCCGCGCGCCATCACCGTCCCCGTAAGATCTCGGGGAAAGAGGAGTTGCCAAGTCAACTGACAGTTTTCCTAGACAATAGGGACTGGGAGGTGCACTGCTCGGCTCCACCCTGAAGGGCGGGAGCTCGGGGAGAGAAGGTGCACACGGGTTCCAGCCCGGACCAGGCAGCCGCTGGGAAGCTGTGCCAGGACGGACGGGACGGGGAAGGCCTGCGCTCTAGCTCGTGAGCAACTTGCCGGTGTCACGCGTGTCCCTGAAGCACACCCCAGACGTCCTGAAAGATGCCTTTGGTCGGCCCACCGGCCAGGTGGGCTACCGCGTGTCCTCTAGGATGAAAGTCCTTGTTCCACAGACGGCGAGGGGCCGCACCTCATGGCACGGCTGTCCCTCCTCCTCCTCCCCTACAACCTTCCTTTTCCTAATCGGATGTATCTTCAGACAGTCCCAAACCCGAGATTTTAAAGCCAAACGTGTTTTCGGACCCCAAAAATTAACACCGAACCTCTTCGAGAGTTAAGTCAGAATAAAGTGCAGAGGAAACGTGCACGAATCACCACGTCACAGGACGGAACAGGACGTCGCGTAAGGAGAGTCAGTTAATGATCGCAGCCATGGAGCACGAGCAGTCCCGGCCTGGACGGCCGGGCCTTCACGCGACCGGGCGCCACAACTGTCAACAGGGATGCCGTGCGTCCCAGGGCCCCAGAGTGCGGCAACAGCGGATGCAGACCAGCCCCGAGGCACCCACGTCCCAGGGCCCGGTGCACATGAGAGGCATATGCCGGAGGCCCGAAGGACAGTCCACCACCTCATCTCATCGTGGTGTAGAAATGCAAGCGTGTGGCCCCCTCGCCCTTGGGGCAAACAGAGCCCCTCCACCCACCACCACCAATACGCTGCCCCTACCCCGGGAAGGTCAGCGACGAAAGTGGTTTACGAGGGGGCAGGTTTATAGAAAGAACAGCTCTCAGCTCTGCGCCCAAAAGGCCTAGTGCACTACTAGATCTGTGGGGGGAGAGGGGAGCCCGCTGCACCAGCACCCCTACGATCCCGTCCGGGCGGGTCGAGGGAGAAGCACGCACGTGCCCACTCGGCGCTTCAGTCAAGCTGAGGCAGGTTTAGGAGACCCGTCTTGGGAGTGGCCGGCAACAGGGCCCATCCGAGAGGTGGAGAGGTCAGGGCGAAGGCCGTCCTGAGTTCAGGACCGCAGACCTCGGCACCCTCCACACGGTTTTCTACGGCAAGGTCTTCCCCATCACCAAAACCACCGTAAAACAAGGCTTCCCCCCACAAGGCTCTCTGCTAGTCCTAGCACTAGGAACCCACATGCCAAGTGCAGAAGCTGCGAATTCTACCACAAAGGCCACACGAGGACGGGTCGGTGCTGGGCACGCGCGCACCTGCTGGGCTGGCAGCCAGGGGGCCGGTCCAGCAACCGCCCGCCGGCAGCGGAGGGGCGGGCGCGTGCGCAGCCCCGGCCTGCGCGAGAACACCGGCGAGCACGAGGGCAGAGGCCCAGAGCCACCCCGGTCCAAGGCGTCAGAGACCCCGACGCAGTCACACGGTCCCCCACCGGGTGCCACACGGCTGTCTGGAAGTCTGTTGCGCTACTGTTTGTTTTTAAAGACCAAACACTCGTTCTAGAGAACAGGTTCCCTGCGCTGGAAGCCGACCTCTTCAGCAGAAGGAAGCAGACAGCGCCAGCTCCCAGGACGCGGTGTCCTGCCCGCAAAGCAGAGTGGGCTGGCACCACGGTTGCAGTTCCTGCCCAGGGGCTCTCAGGTTCCCGTGTCCCCAGCCCAGAGAGGTCAGCGGCACTGGGCGCAGCCGGGCTTCCTCCCTGTCCCCACTGTGGTTTAGGTGTGGGCGGAATGAACCCGCACTTACACAGACGACTTTAGGCAGAATTCGTATTGCTTTATTCTCACTGGAGGAGGAAAACCTTTTCCCCAGTGGGCACGGGAGGCTTGCGGCACACTCACGGTGAAGGGGTCAGGGCTCACAGAGGCCTCACAAGGACTTGCACCGGCACCCACCAGGTCAGCTCCCAGGATCCCTAGCATGCCTTCCTCGGCCCTGCGACACGCGATAACTAAGTTTATTTACAGGTTCTGGCAGAGCTCGCGCTCGCGGGGCAGGGGGACCAACGGTGCATTCTGTCCCCTTACTGAACCGGCCTCCACGGACAAGCCTGTTCGCCCCCAGCGCAGAGAACGCAGGCTGACGAGCCGCGGCCTCCTGCGGCAGGCCAGCGCGGACCCGGCGGCTGGACACGGTGGTGCGCAGGGGCCTCGTCGGGGCGGTGGCGGAAGCCAGTCTCCCTCACTGGGCGCGCCGGCGGCAGCAACACTGCTTCAGCAGAGGGCTTTCAGGGGTGTTAGGTGTCGGTGCGGGTACAAACAAGACCGCGTGGGCGCACCAGAGCAGGTCCTTTCTGAGCACACGGGCCACGCCGGAGAGCCAACAAGGCGTCCCAAGCACCCTCGCCCCGCCGCCTGCCGTGAGCACACGACTGCGACTTGCTGTTGGTGGGACCAGGAAAGGTCGGGGGGAGGGAGCTCTTGCACAGGTGATCAGCCCGGACACAAGAGCCATGGGTGTGCATTCCAAATGGAGGGTTGATAAGAAACGTGTACGTACGATTATTCATATAGATCAATAAAAGCCTGAAACACCAGGATTTGTAGTCACCGCACTTATTGCAAAATGAGGTAATTGAGATGTTAACAGAGTAAAATTGAAGCAGTCCAGCCCTCAGGGTCTAACCCTTGTGTCTGGATTCTTCAGGACGGTGTGACCATGTCTATTTGCGGGATAAACTCTGTCTTTTCTATGCCCAGAAAGATGACTTCTGTCCAGCCCTGCCCCGTAGCCCTGAAGGTCCCCCCTGGCGAGGGCTGTGGGGCCCCCCGGCTGGGGCTCCTGGCTGGTCTTGGCGGAAGAATCAACAACGCTCCTCAGAGGTTGGTCTCGTCCCAGGCGGGGTCGTTCATGTTCTTGAGAACTTTCCTCACCAGCTTCTCCAGGTCTTTGCGGGCTCTCTGCTCCTCTTCGAGAGACTTCTTCATCTTTTTGTTATCCTGCAAACGAAGCAGACCACAGGGGACTGAGTGGGCACAGAGGAGGACCTGTCTCCCAGGCGTGGTCCCAGGCTGGAACCTGCCACATTCACAGACGCTCCTACGAGCAGAACCCGTCACAGAGGGCAGTGCAGCCTTCACTCCAGGGCGAGGGGTGTCCGCATCACACACGGAAGCACGGCGGACGGTTACAAGAGGGACAGCGAGCATCTTCCCACATCTGCGCAGACCTGACGGCCCTCCTAGAGAAACACGGAGCGGCAGCCGCAAGTGCGTGAGCGAAGGGGCAGAGCCTGCCTCACGCACACCGGCCCCACCACCCCGAGGCGCGCAAACACGTACCCACTGTTGACGGTCCCTTCAAACTCGTAGAAGCGTGCGGAAGCCGTGGGGCCGGAGTCGCATCAGCTGAGTGTGCGTCAGACCCAGTCGGCGCCGCACCCCCACCCCCTGCCTCGCGTGCAGGGGCTCACGACGCACCCCTCAGAGACACACACCGGTGTGCGATGTGCTTTACCCAAAATACGCAAAATATACTCGGTCACTTAGCCAAGGTCACCCGACTTAAGAACAAGAGCCATGGGCTCCGCCAGCAGGTGCTGGGGAATCCCAGCAGGATTTTCAGGTGTTGCTGTTTTTTTTTAAAAAAAGATTTTATTTATTTATGTGGGGCACCTGGGTGGCTCGGTGGGTTAAGCCTCTGCCTTCAGCTTGGGTCATGATCTCAGGGCCCCGCATCCAGCTCTCCGCTCGGCAGGGAGCCTGCTTCCCTCCCCCTGCCTGCCTCTCTGCCTACTTGTGGTGTGTGTGTGTGTGTGTGTCTCTCTCTGTCAAATAAATAAATAATCTTAAAAAAAGAAATTGAGTTTATTTATTTATTTGACAGAGAGACAGAGAGAGAGAGCACAAGCAGGCGGAGAGAGAGGCAGAGAGAAGGAAGCAGCTCCCTGCATCTCCCCACAACGCAGGGCTCGACCCCAGGACCCTGAGATCATGACCTGAGCCAACAACAGAGGCTTAACCCACTGAGCCACCCAGGCGCCCCCAATTTTAGAGGTTTTACATGAGGATGCCAACAGCACAGTACAAAGTCTGAACAGGTCCCTTTAAGAATTCATTTCCTAGTCTGTCCCGCTCACCAGGGACCAAACTGGCCCGGGAGCATAGAGGATGTCCAAGGACACCCCTTGGAGTCCCCGCGCACAGGGACAGACAGCCTTGCTTTTCCTGCGGCGCTTTCCTCGGGCCCCGTGACAGAGGAAGGAGCCGGTTCGGACTCACCTGTCTTAACTCCTGGACTTCATCCCTTAGCGCGTAGACCGTGTCAACGAGGCTCCTGAAACAGAGAATGGGACGAACACCTGAACCAGGACAGGAGTGAGGACGGCGCAGGGTAGGGCGCCCCAGGAGGCACACCCGCTCCCTGCCCCCCAGGAAGCACACCCGCTCCCTGCCCGCTAACGGAGCCACGCCGCACGCCGGGCCGTAGCCCGGGAAAGCCTAGCACCCAGCCCGCACCTCCGGCGCCCACGTGCCCGCCCTGAAACGCTGGGGGTCACTTACTTCTCCTCGATCACCGTCTGACCGTTACTCTTGGTTTCTTCAACTATCATTTTCTCCTCCTCTGGAAGCAACACTTGGGGAGCAGACTCTTTGCGTGAACCTATGTCAGTAGAACAAAAACACAAACAAACGCACAGGTGAGCGCCGTGGCAGAACCGGAAACCTGACTCGACAACACGACTTAAACGTTCTATCAAACCCCGGGGAGCGCGTGATACAGAACTTGCTAGATACAACACGGAAGGGCAGCTTTTTACCCATTTTCCCCCACTTCTGCCTAGCGAACTCAGTCCTCCTCACGCCTAAAGCATCTAGACAGAAGGAAGCACTGGCCTTTTGGTGATTTATTAAGCTTCGGTTCCTGAGTCAGGATCATGGAGCTTTTAAATCCTGAAATCTTCCACAGGTAGCAAGGTCCTGACCCCAGCGCCCTGGATGTTTTGGAATAAATACCAAAAAAATTGGGAGGGAACATCCAAATCAATTAAAAGTCGAGGCAGTTTAGGAAGATGGGGCAGGCAGGGGCGCGCACGCCGAGTGCTCATCAGTGCGAACAGGAGGCGAAATGGTCAACTCTAGAGCGACCGGGAAAAATGAAGACAGAGACACGTGGTTTAGAAAGACGGATTTATTACTCCTTTCCTGAAAGCCTCCTCTGACACCCCCTGGAACGCACACACGTCTCCCACCAGAAGGCGGTGAGCGGCGGACGACGTCGCAGGGCCGTGTGCGCCATGTCACTGGGGCCCGGTCCCAGGAAGCGAGCGCTGGGGGGGGGGGGGTGCCTGAGAAACTGGGAAACCCACACATCTCACAGATAAGCAAGCAGACTCCAATCTTTCTCTAAGGACACAGAAGAGAAAACCTGAGGTAGTGCTCTTCCGAAAGCTCTCCGGCCCACAGCTAGTGCTTCGGAAGAGTGTCCGATGCGAATCTGAGGGGCGACTCCGCCACAGAACAGGAACGCCTACCAGTGGTATTCTGACAGACATTTCCCCGTTAAACACACGCACGTGGGGTGTGAGCTGCTAGCGGGTTACAGACACGCTGGTACGACTCGCCTGCCTCCTGGTTTCCCTCTGGTTTGCCAAACTCTAACACGACTGTGTCTCCTCACACCATGCATTCAAGACAATGATTTCCTTAAAGACGGGATTAAAAGAATAGTTTCACCAGCATTTTTATGTCCGCTTACTCTCCTCTGAGCACGATTAACAATGACCATCAAAGCTTGATGGCCACAGGGCTCCATCGTTTCCATGGCAGCACGCCACAGGGAAGAGGGCCGGAGTTTGCTGGCCACGGGGCCTTGGCCTCGACTCTCTCTGCTGCCATCTGCACATCTCCAAGACCTGGTCCGTCCCCGCCACAAAGCGCACCATGAAACGTGACGGCAGGATGTGGACCATCTCCTCCTCTGTCTTCCAAACAAGAGAAGATGAAACTCCGGGCCAGCGAGTCCGGTTCTGTGTCCCGTGGCACATCTCTACATTTCCGTCCCCAGGAAGGAAGGGCCCCTCGGCGCGCCAGCAGCTTCAGTACTACGATGAGCCGGAGCACGTGGGGCCCCGTCACAGGCCACAGCAGGCCAGTGCGTGGGGGGTGCGTCTGGGCACGGCTGTTCTGGCACTCACCCGTCACTACCAGGGAGTGGGACGTGTCGCTCTGCTGTGCCCCTAAGGGGCAGGCCCCCCCCACAAACCCTGTCACAGTCACCCACCGGTGTACAGGAGAATCACTGTTCAGAGGGCAACATCCTTCAAGACACGGCTCCTGAGAGGGACACGTCTTCTAAGACCTCACTATGCTGAGAGTCGGCCTCCTGGGGGATCGCCTGCTCCAGGGGCCACGGCTCTGCACGGGACCGCAGGCACGGCTTCTTCTGGGCCCTTCTGGGGCTTCTGGGCCACCCGGGAAAATAACGTTCAGGAAGGAAACTGGGATGTGAGACAGATATGGGAAAGCAAGCTCAGCGGTCCCAGCCGAGGTAAGGATTCTGAAGGTCGCTTCCAAGACACCCAACGGTCACCTCTGTTTTCATCAGGAGAGTTAGTTCATGTGCTGTTTTCCCCAGAAAAACAGAAAGGGATTCCTAAAAACTCGAATGTGATGTGTGGAAAAAAACGAATTCAGTGAATTTTCACCGTGAAAAGAGGTCATGGGTCAACTTTAGCCGACTCCTAACCGCCCCGCCACCTGCTCCGTGCGACAGACAGTCAGATCGGGCACCCCCACGTCTGCCACCACCGGCTGGTCAGATCGGGCACCCCGTCTGCCACCGCCGCTGGGAACACGACGTCTCATTAGCTCATCCAGGTGACGACGCAACAGGACGAGAAGCTCGCCGGCTTCCGCACATCTCTCCGGCTGTTTCCACACCTTGTAGCTTCAGCCTGCTGACGGGAGGCGCCCCCAGCGTCAAGCAGCAAGAGAAGGGACAACTGCATCGTAAGAACACGGGTCGGGGCTGCCCGTCCCGCACGAGACGGGGAGCCCGGGGCTCAGAGCAGGGCGGAGCTAGCCAACTCTGCAGAGCTGCTCTGAGAACTTAAGAATCACATTTAATATCTTTTACCAGGTAAAATCACAAAGACGGAAGTCTTAAATTCTATTACGTAATGTGACATCAGAGGACTAACAGCCTGTGACAAGTGGTCAGAGGGTCGCACGCTGTGACGGTTATTTTTGGACAGACACTGAGGACACACTAGAATTTATCACATGAACGGAAATTTGAGAATGTTTAGGGAGCATGTATGGACTTAATGGCTCGGCTTGTAAATGTCACTTAGCAGCCTGCAGAGGAATCCGTATGATGCTAATGATGTTCCTACTTTCACTGGTACATTTTCCTAAAAGGACAGAAAACTTAGTTTTTTCAGAAAAGTGAAGAAAGGAATGTTCTCCAGCCAGGTTTATAAGTAAGTTGGTTCTTACAGAAAGAGCCAAATGTTACAAAGCAGACTGAACAAGTCACCTTCACGGTCATGTGGGTACTCTGAGGGGTCACAGCACGTCTTCCCTGAAGCACTTAGCTGGGAAAAACAAGAGAACCCGCAAACAATGTTCTGTCACTTTATTTAAAATCCTCTAAGAGGGGCTGAGACACAGAGAAGGGGTTCATGATGGCTCCAGACACTCAAGGCCTGTGATTCCAGGAGATCACGGGGTCCAAGCGCTGACAATATACGTCCGTACGAGGACCTCCGGCGGGGGGGGGCACTGCTCCAGGCCCCTGGAGGGAGCGTGGGCCCTCACGGGGAGGCTCGCGTGGCCGCCCCTGCGGCGGCTCGGACAGCTGCGGACACGAGCGTCTTCCCTCCCACCCCCCGGCGTGCAGACGGCGCCGTGCCCCGGCGGCCTCGGCCGTCTCATCTGTGCCGTGTGGGGACTGCCGTCTGGACTTCTTGAAAGCAGCCGTGCGGCACCCGGCGCACCACCCACCCGAGCCACCATCGGTGGGGGGTTCCCCTGCACTAACGTCGTGTCAACCGGATGGCACGGTCCTCCTCCAGCCTCAGATGCCACCGCGGCTGGGGGGACATTTAGCTGTCCCTCCACCACCGAACACGTGGGCTGCGCGCCTCACTGCTTTGGAAACTGCTGAGGCTACGGCCACCTCGGGAAGCCCACAGTGCACATGGGGCACGCTGAAGGTTTTCACCAGGTGTGCAGTAGAAATACCCACTTACTTTAATTCGGCATCTCCTCAAGTCACCTGAGTGCCAAGCCTCGTCTCAGCAACATTCCGCAGTGGTGTGTGTCACGGTTTAACAGGAGTGCCGGACGAGCGCGGAGGCCGGTCTGCACCTCGTGTGACAAGCGCACAAGTGCTGGCTGGACTCGCGGCTCGCCAGCACGGGGGCGAACGCCACGCAACGGTAACGGACGCAGCAGCCCAGCATTTATTTCTCCAGCTGGAGGGCTCCCAGATGCCCGGGATCCGGCCACGGAGGCCCACGGACAAACACATCAGGGCAGCTGCACCCTGCCCCCCCCCGCCCCGCAGGGGTCGCTCGGAACCACGCAGTGGGAGACGGGAAGGAGAGGGTGGCCTGGGGACGCAGGGTTGTGATCTACAAGCTGGAGACACACAGAGACCTGTCCCCTACAACGCCTCCACCCCTTGGAGCACCGTGGGACCTAGCGAGCGCCCGTATGGCATGGAGGCCTTGCCTGGGCAGCACAGAGCAGGGCACTAAGCCCAGGGCACCTCTCCACGGTCAGATGAGACCGCCGCCCGACTGGACACACTGACAGAACACACAGCTCGGTCAACTCCGGGGCGCACGCATGGCGGCATGCGCGTGTGTGTACGTGCAGTGCAGTCAGCCTGCGTGGGAAGCCCACACGTGTTTGTCGGCTGTCAACATTCACGGCATGACTCCCGAAATCCTTAAATTCATCATCTTTCTAAAATCTGTACCTAATTATACTCAACTGTGACAACTCTCAGAATGAAGGAAGATATTACAACTTGTAGAAACCTAGTAGAAGCTCTCCCAAAGGTCATTTGTTACTTATGGTTATCACAGGAGTAACTTTTTCCTTAGGAAAATGGGAGGCATTCTCTTTGGAAACAGCCTGTCTCTGTTCCCCGTCTGACCTGCCCCCGCCCGGCGCTGACCGGTCTTTTCACTTCTCAGCCAGCTGGGCACCCACTTGATGAAACAAAGATTAAAACTGACATTAGTCTTAAAAAAAATAAACCATTTTTTTGCTTTGTTTTCCATTTATGCACAAAAAAATCAAGAGTGCCTCTTTCTGAAGACAAGCTTCCCAGTGAGCGAAACTTCAAAAGGGGCGGAAAAGAGGAAATAAAAGCGCGTCAGGAGCCCCCTGTGCGGTCTACAATGTACTTCATCTGCGAACGTGCACATTTCTGGATCAAAGCAGAGAGACGGTCCCATGGCCTCGCCTTCATCTGGAAGACATCACCCAGGAGAGGAGCCAAACCCCACGCAGCGCCAAGCTAGGCTACTCCCCCACCCCCCAGGTAACAGATATTAAAAGCCACAGGCTAGCAAATGCAAAATTTATTTCAACTGTACATAACAGATTTTTTTTTTTATAAAACAAACACTTCATTGCCATGTGCAACCACAAACAATATGCATACTGTACAATACAATGCAACGTTCCGGTGTACATCCGACGGGGTCTTCAACGGCGGTCACCCACTGGAAATGGCTTTCCCATTCACAGAGAAAAAGCACAATATAGAGATTCTTTTTCAAGGTCTTACACCACTATATACATGTTACTGTGTTTTGGCAATTTTATGCAAAACACAATATAGCTTATATACTGTGGCAAGGGTGAATTCAAGGTCGACATCACGTAGCCCCGTGGAAGGCCTGGGCCGGCCGCCGCCCACCTCGGGGTTCAGGGTCTGCACCCGCACACTGTGACACTAACCGTGCATGCGGCCAGCACGGATCTGCCCCAAGCAGACACCATGTCAACGTGACCGGAGCTCCAGAGATGGAAGGTCTCCACCCTCTGGGGCCACGTCATCACTGCCCCCCAGGGACCACCTTGAGGCGTGGCACTAACACTTCCAACCAGGTCACCACAGCGACTAGGGATATTCGAAACAAGCCCGACTGAGCAGAAGCCGGCGTGCTGCAGTGCGGCCGTCCCAGAATCAGCACGATCACCGCGCACGTGGCCGTGGCCGGCCCTGAAGGACTGGCAGGATGGTGTCACACTGCAGTGGATGGGACACGAGAGGTCTCCAGACCACCACCAAACAACACTGGGTGACACAGTATTGTGGCACTGGGCACACACAGCGCGCAACACGGCCCCCACGTGTAGGCTGGCAAAGGCAGCTACGCCAAGGCGCCAACGACAGCCTCAAGCAGACAGACAGACGTTCTACTGACGGAGTCCGGGGCAGTGGCTACTGTACATGTACAAGAGAAAACAAGTGCTGCTGAGTTCACAGTATCAACTTCACAGTCCGCCTTCTCCCGAACTTCCACTTACTATTTGGCTGAACACACGTAGCCCATCCCCACTGCGGGCTAATACTGGTAAGGCTGCTGCTCGACTTCCTTATCTACGCTGACGGAGGTAAGAAATGGAATCTGCAGACGGCAGGAGCAGCCCACTAGCTGTCTGAGAGCAGAGACCCATGCGGAACTCCTGGCTCTCCTCCTGACCTCATGCGGGCAGTACTGAAGGCGGCCGACTCTCCGGACGACCCGCCACTGCCAGGGTTCCCCGGCGCCCGGCCAACCACGGCGTGACGCAAACAAGCCCACGCCCTGAATACGGGGGTTCGCTGAGGGCCGGGGAGGGGCGAAAATCACAGCCGCCTGGAACTACAGCCACCCTGAGGAGAGGAAAACAGGTTATTCCCAATTTACTATGGCATCTTGTTTTCGGGAGCTGGTCTCGATGAATACTTAAAGCACAGCCTTGACGTTCCGTCCGAACACCAAGTACAGCATGCGTGGGGGAGAGTGATGGCCAGACGCGGATCTGGGTGCTACAACTGAATGCAACCGGTCACATTCAGTTCCTTCCGAAGCAGAGATTCATCAGACAGGCCAGTGAAATCTCCTTACAACAAATCCCAGGCAAGAGGGGAGCCCCCCCCCCAAATCGGACATTTTCTCGTGAGTGAGTGACACGGCAAGTGAAGTCTTCAATGGACTCAGGTGTCCCCGTGACAATCAGGAACGAGGGTCACAGAGGACAGGTTGCTGTAAATGGAGTTTCACGGCAGCTAGCTGCTGAAAACAAACCACAGGTCCCTCGCAGGCAGCGTGACGGGGGTGCCGGGGCACAGCCAGGCTGGGAGTGAAGCCAAGCACTCACCTGGCTCTGAACGGGGTTGCACGTACACCTTCAGAGGCTGAGCGGTTCTGTGTTTGGACTGGCTCTTCAGCGCAGTGGCACGGGCGTGCTATGGGCCACTTAAGAGCCGCGGCTCCAAATCAGGAGAGCTGGGCGTGACGGTGTGGGGAGGGTCTGAGCTCTGACAGTAACCTGGCCCTCGGAAAACCAACCCCTCCCGAGGGGGAAAGGGGGCGCGGGACGGCCTTCTGTGGCACCCTGATGAGCCAGAGCCGGCTCTTCCCTGCTCCCGCCATGGCCCGGGGCCCATACTGGCCATACCCCGCCCCACAGTTCTGCGTGGCCGTGGCCGCCGAGCACCCCGAGGAGCGCTCAGAGCACAGCTGTCGGAACTGCGCTGCGCCCTCTCAGTGCGGGTCTCCTCCACCTCTCTGCACCACCGGCTCATCGGTGGGTCCGTCACACACGAAATAGGGAGATGCCTACGTAAGGCCAGAGGCCCCTCTGCGGGGCTGCCACTCAGACCGCAAACCTGTATGGTCTCATGTAAAATAGAAAAGTGTTCACACAGGTGTATCCAAAAAGCAATGAGACAGGGGCTACACTGAGTACAGGAACCCAGACCATTTAGAGCTGGAGAGCCGCTGCCACCCGCGGAGGAAAGGACCCTCGGGCGCGGCCCCGGGAGCGCACCGTCTCCTTCCACCTCGGCAGCTCGGCCAGTCGAACTGGCAAGTGGGCCTCCACACAGTACAATGGGAAAAATCAGCAACGCTCTCAAAAGTTGTTAAAATATCACATAAAAGACAAGGAACAGCAAGAAAACATCTAAGAAAAGCAGGCTGCGATACAACAAGCATTTGTTAAGAAAAGCTCAGAAGTGCATTAGTTCTGGTGAGAGATATATGAGCAACAGCTCTTACGAGATGTAGAACCCATTCTGTAACTATGGGCTGTCCATATACTGTCATAGTCAGAGTCTTCCGAGAGGTCTGAAGGCTCCAGACGGGAAAGGCTACTGCGACGACCCAAGGAGTCTAGACTTGACTGGTCGTCGTCAGCCAACACGTGATTATGCATCAGGTCAGTGCCTTGCCATGCTACGACGGGGAGGGATGGAGTGACAGGCAGAGGGGAGGGACGGACAGGAAGAGCCACAACCAAAAACATGAAAACAAAAGCAAAAGGTGATGGGAAGAGAAGGAAGAGAGAAAATATTGTTAAAAACTGGCAACAATGTTCAATTGTCCTTATTTACGGTGGGTTCTAATAGCACAGCCCTCGGAGTAAAGCTGGACCATTTAAATAAACCTACGTCACAATACTGTCCCCAAACTGTCCCTCGCATAAGCCCAGAGCCACGGACACTTCTACAGACCTTTCCCAAGTCAATGATTCTATTCCAGTCTACTAACCAGGAGTCTCAGGACATTTTTAAAAGGAGCCATTTATGCGTTTCATTAGAAAATGGTTTCTTATTCTTTTAAGTGATACAGTGAAGCAGGAGAATTCCAGGGGATTTGGGACTGAGTTCTTCGGCTCTCCCTCTGCCAGACTGGAACTCCCCAGAAGTCATCTTCACGGTGGGATCTAAACTTACCTTATCAAACTAATACCACGGTAAAAATTTCAGAGTGGAGAACGGGGTACACAGGGTCCACATCCCTCGGGCCCCCGCACAATGCCGCCACAGCCCTGAGCTCGGCCAGGGGGACAGAAAAAGTGGAAGGCCTGTTCAAAGCCCTGATGCAGACCCTTCTACCGGAAGGACAAGAGACACGATGCGCCGAGAGCCACGTGTTAAGAGGAGGGCGACAGAAGACCGTGGGCACAGGACAGGGGGGACAGAGCGCAGCCCGAGAGCAGTCAGCAGGAGCGAGGGGGCCAGCCAGGCAGCTGGCAGGGAGGCGTGCAGGGGCGCAGCGCGACAGACCAGGGCCCAGTGCAGCAGCCACGGGCTGCGTCCTAGTCCTGCTTCTGGTCCCAAGGCATGCCATTCCCAAACCCTAACGAGAACAAGCAGTGGGCCAGTCTGGATCCCTTCTACTAAATCCCTGCAGTCGAATGAAGGTCACTATGTCCCTGAGACAGAAATCGACACCACACACGTCTGGCTAGTAAGGTCTTCTCGCACCCAAACATAGGAGGTGAATTTTAGGTCAAGTACATTACCCTGTTTTTACGAAGCCACTTAAGACGAAAAGAGCTGCCTCCACTGTAATCCCACACTGCCCTTCCGGCATCGAGGATCTAGCACCCCTATCCCACCTGGTCCTGGGGCTGTCAGGGTTACAGCCACACAGGACGGGACACATGAGGCCTCAGGATGCTCAGCCACAATACCCACATGTCGTGCAATGCTCTTCTGACACAGGAGAAATGGAGACACGTGACACAGGTGACAAACAGTGCGCACGCTCTACAAGCCGCCCCTTCCAGGCAGCTGAAGCCGCGAGGCCACGGCACCGTCTCCTAGACAAAAAGATGAAGCGCTGCCGGACACGGACACACACAGCTCCGTTACCTGCTCTATTCACCTGAGACGACCAGCTTCAAATTTTACTTCGAATTTTTTTCAGTCGCGAGAATTCTTTAAAATTTCAGATTCAAAACCCAAACACTATGGCCACATTTTATACAGCCCATTAGAAGTTTCTCACCAACTCTACAAAACCAGGATCGAGAGACCGACTGTGTTTACAAATGACAGCCCGGCACGCTGCACGCCCACCTACAGGCCGTCCCCCGTCCCCCCACTCTGCTGCCCGGCTACTGCGGACAAGCACTCTCCCGAGGCAGGGACGAACCACAGCCTCAATGCCGTGGAATGGGACCCGTGCGACACTGGCCCAGGGAAGGTCTTTAGGTGACCTGCAGACTGCCCCTGGGGTTCCATCCTGCCAGCCCTACCTTTCCAGCTGTTGCCGTCTAAAACAAAAGCTAAAGCAGGTGAAAATTCCCTTTCCCCCCTGTCCTTTTTCTCAGAATGAGTCTGACCGAGCCGGGATGCAGAACTGAACCACCACGGCAGAGGAGGTGGGAATGGGGCAGCGATCCACAGCGTGCCCACGGCGCCCACAGTGCCCGCGGCACCCACAGCCAGGGTGGAAAGGGAATCCAAGACACACGATCCAACAGAGACCAGCTTCTATGCCAGAGTACATCAACCCAGTTCTCCACCAAGACAGAAACCCCACGAAGCCCACCTAGGAAGGACAGTGCAGGACCCCCTGTGGTGCCCGTGGCCCTGGCTCCCGGGAGAGGGAAAGGCAGCCCTTTCTTCTGGACAGACCCCATGCTCCACTGCGCCTGCACCCCCGGGCTGCCGTCCACCTCGCCACGCTGCGAAGTGGAAGACAAAGAGAGCCCACCCTTGTCCTGCCCCAAGAGATGACGATTTCCTCAACCAAGAGCTGTGCGTCAAGGTACAGGAGAGGCTCAGTGGTGCTGAAACCCACCAGCTAAATTAGTCGGGTTCTCCTTCCAAAAATGTGTAAATGCATCCTTTAGAAGAGCGGGGGGCGGGGTGGGAGGCTGCTAAAAGAGCCTTGCTCTAGGTTTGTATTTCTGACAGTTCTAAGAATCTTAAGGGGAAAAAGTCCTACTTTCACACCAAAGTTTACATAGCTTAAAAATAACTGGACCAATCTTGTGTCTTTTAAGCACATCTTCTTCTCTAAGCATAAGCAAGCTCTCTACACTTCGGCAGCACCTCCCACTTGGGGTCTCCCAGCAGGACGTTCTGTAGAAATGCGCTCTCTTACTGGCAGCTCAGCCCCTCTGCAGTGACTGAGGGATGCCAGGCGGGCCAGCCAGGGGACCTGCCCTCAGAGGGGGCCTCTAACCCCAGCGAGCCGTTCCAGTTCGCAGTCCACGACGCGGAGACTTACTTGAGTTGAGCGTCTGCCGCGTTTTGGCGCTGGTGCAGTAAGCTTCGATGACTTTCAGAATCTGCGCGTCTTCTTCCAAAGCAGCTGTGCCTGTCGAGAGACGACACACCACAATCAAGCTACAGGTGGGAAGTAGAACAGGTCACCATCTACAACAGAACTTCTCCATTCTCCTGTCAGATAACGGTTTTCTAATATTTACAAAAAGTTCTAGGTTTTTAAAATATTTTTTTATGTACAATAGATCTAGCAAAACGTTAGTACCTTACATACGTAAGTGGTCTTACTGGTCCATAAGAAAAACTGTATCCTCCCATACTGGAATTGAAAAAAGAGCCAGGAACAAGCAAGTCACAAGAGAACACCCTAAGAAAAGAGGCTGATTCTCGCTAAGAAGTAACAGAGCAAAACATCAGGTTTTCACACACTAGCCGGACATACATAAAGAAGTCTGACCATTCCTAGTGCTGATGGGGCAGCGGGGTGCCCACAGCGGACCCTGGAAAGCTCCAGAAAGAGCATTTCCTTTGATCCCCTGGTTCCCATGGGTCCCCAGAGACGCCGTCTCAGATGGTCGCAAAGCACCATCGAGACCTTGAAGGTGTTCCTCCAGTGCTGTCCCCCTCTGGGTCCCTTCAGACACTGGCTTCGTGTACGCAGGCCACAGGCACGGAGGAGGAGAGAAGCTTCCAGACCAACAGCGTCACGCGCTATCAGTCCCGGACTCAGAGCCTCACACCCAGTAGACTTCCCGTGACCCTATGGGGTGAACTATTCCTCTTTTCTGTTTACCTACTTTTCTACGGCCCCTTGTGTTTTCTAAGATATTACCCTTGGATATGCATTTTAAAAGGCTCACCTACTCTAATAAAATGTGCAAGAATGGAAAGCTTAAATACTGAGAAGTACGTAAAG
Organism: Mustela nigripes; assembly: GCF_022355385.1. NCBI lineage: Eukaryota > Metazoa > Chordata > Mammalia > Carnivora > Mustelidae > Mustela > Mustela nigripes. Next base: position 83,139,006 of record NC_081571.1, on the reverse strand, counting down.
CCTCAACATTTTATGGCAGTAGGATGTACACGAGACAACTCAAATCCACCGCCCTGAGCACTAAGCCTCGGTGTGCTCTCGGAGGTCTGTGTTTCACGTCTCGCAGTTAGGTTGGACTTGTCTCCCCGTATGCGCGGAGCAAGCGCTCCAGCTTTCCCAACGCGGCGTCTCAGAGGCTGTTCTCCTTCCCGTCGTGCAATCTCGCGTCTACTGGCAGGCGCTGACCACCCAAGCACGGGCTGGGGGCTTTAATCTGCTGCACTGATGTGTTCGTTTCTGTGCCTGCCACACCACTCTGATGGGTACAGCTCCGCAGTACGCGCTGCAACGCGGAGTTACGGTATCTCCAGCTCTGTTTTCCTCAACATACCACACAAGCCAGTAATTCCACTACTGGGTATATGCCCCGAGAAAACAAAAACATCGATCTGAAAAGATACACACGCCCTGTGTCTACTGCAGCATTACCCGCAACAGCCAAGCTGCGGAAACCACCAACCCAAGCGTCCAGCAAAAGCTGAAAGGGTAAGGAAGGTGGTGCACGCGCAAACACGCACACGCACACACGCGTGCACACACACACACACTTGCACACAGAGGAATATAATGCATCCATAAAAGGGATGAGATTGTGCCATTTATGACCACACAAAGGACACAGACTGGATTACACTAAGTAAAATAAGTCAGATTAAGACAGACAAGACACCACGATTTCACCCACATGTGGTATCTAAATTAAAAGCCAGTGAACAAACAGCCGTAGGACCACTAAACACAGAGAACTGATGGACTGCGGTTAGTAAACAGAACAGATGAGGGGGAGCCGGAGGTAGAGGCTTCCATTAAGGCCTGAGTGCGGAGCACAGACGTCAAACCACCACGCCCTATGCCCGAAACCAATGGAACGTCCCATGCAGAACGCCCGTACCCAATGTTAACATCGTGGGTCAACTACACTCAAATAAAACTGAAAAAGAAAACACAGATTCCAGCACGCAGAGCTGAAGAGCTATGGAGAATGGACGTAGCGTCTCTGTCTGGAGCCCACCATGAGCACGACCAGCCCCTCCCTCGGGAGCAAGAGAGGGTCTCCCTCATTTCATTCCAGCACCGGCTGAGTACGGCAACCTCACAGGCGTGTCGCTCCACCTCTGCCCGGAGGACAGCCATCTGTGCCTGGGACTGCCTGCCCAGACGACAGGATCGACCCCCAGAGGTGGGACGCACACACACACCACCGCACGCCCAGAGAAAGTGCAGACACCAGGAAGGACGCCCGCTGACCTTCTTGGTTAGTTAGTTCACGGCTTGTTAGTTCACGGCTATCGCAGAGCCTGCTTCCTCACATTCCCTACGTGGCACAGGCCAGGCCACAAACGGAAACTTCCTGACTCTGAGCGTTTAGCTAGACTAACCTAGGATAGCAGCAGGGGACTTAGGAAGCCCCTGAGACGTCCAGGCCCCCCTTACAGAGGCCACGCGGCGGACATCTCTCCTCCCGGCCACACGGAACCTCTGGTGCCCCTTTCGCCTGCGGGTCCCTCCATGCTCCCTCCGCCGGCTCCTCAGCTCCCCAGACCCGACTCTGTCTCTCTCTTCTCCTCGCACGGCCTCCCCCGACCTGAGCAGCTCTGAATCCTCACCGTCCGCCGGGGCCTTTCCATGGGCCAGGGATTCATCCAGCAGGAACACTTCCCAGCACAACTGCACGGGGTGCTATCCTATGGGCTCTAGGACACTTAGCAGCACCGCTGGCCTCCACCCCCGGTAAGGCAGCAGTGCCCCCACACCCGACTGGGACGACCGAAAGGGCCTCCCGAAGTATCTCCAAGCGGGACAAAGTCACCCCTGGCTCAAAGGCCACAGCTGCAGCCTCCCTCTTGGAAGAGATCTGAACTCTGTCCACGCTGGCCCGCTCCCCCGTCCTCACCTGGTCCAGGCCCCATCCTATCTCGCTCACCCGGATCAGTTCACCTCCTACCCAGCCTCCCTGCTCCCACCTCTGCTCTGTCTGAACTCAACTGAACCATCAGCGATCCCATTCAAACCAAGGCCCATCACGTCCCCTGGCCCCAGCGGCACCACGGTGGCCCATCTGTGAGGCACCTCTGAGAATCAGCTCTCCCCTCCAACCCCACCGCCTCCCACCTAAGCCCCAGGGGCTCCATGCTGTCCCCAGGGATCTCCCCTTCAGTAGAAATAGGAAACGAACCAGGTGGACAGTGTGCTGGCACTAAGGGTAGGGGATGGAGAAGATCTAGGGCCATTTTAGGGAGGACGGCTGGGCAGCACAGGGAGAGGGCACTGGGCGGAGGAAGCAGCCCGAGCACCGGCTCCAGAGCCCCCAAAGCAGGACGCTCTTCTCACCCATGTCATTGGCTCCTGGGAGTGTGGCCCTCCTCGCACACTCAGGATCTCGAGGAGGAGGACCACCACGACGGCGAGCCACACGATGCCTGCTGTAGCGCCGGCAGGCGGCAGGGGGCCGAGAGCACGCGTTTCCGCAAGGCGGCCTCTAGGCCCCTCCCCGCGTCTACACCTCACACCAGGACGAGCGGGGGAGCAGGCCCACGTGCAGGCCACCTGGACTCCAGGGAACCTGCAAAACCCCCAAACCAAGCGGCCCCCACCCCGGGAGGACCTCGAGCTACTCTCCCACAAGCTTCTTTATAAAGGAATCCCAGAAAGGTCCCAAGTCAGCACACCAAAGAGCAACACGACACTCCACGGGGTCCGGAAGACACGTGACAGGTCCCGGCGCACAGGGGCAAGGAACAGAGCCCACCACTTCCCTGAGGGGCCACTGCCCGGGCCATCTCCCCTCTGAGGTCCTCCTGCAGCACAGACAGTCCTACCGGTCCCACAGCCGTCTGCGGCCACAGAAGCTCTCTGGCCCACGGCTCCGGGAAAGCAGCCCAGCAGCGGGAAGTGGAGGGTGGGCGCGCGCACAAGCTCTCCAGGCGCTTCTCCAAAGAGCTCTGCTTGCTTACACACGGTCAAGGGAGCATCTCCTGTGGGAGAGGCTGCCTGGGAGATGAGGCACCGAACCCAGTGCCATTTCCAGCATTTCCTGAGTTCACGGCCGGGCGGCGAGGGTCGTGCATGCACACAGGGAGAAACGCGACCTCGGGCCGCAGAGCAGACACGTGGAGACTGCGGGCCAAGGCGGGGGCCAGACAGAGCCGGCAGTCCCAGGAACCCTGCACCCCGGGCCTGGGTTCCCAGAACAAGTGATCACAGAGGCCGAGAGACCATGAGCAGGTCCATCGGGGGAACCAGGCGTGCGCTTCCCCACCGGCTGCTCCCCGGCCCGCAGGCGTCCCCACGGCAAGGGCTTGCACTCTTGCCCCTTACTCTCCCTTAGACAAGACATTAAGGCTCAGACCCCAACAGCTGAAGCCTCTGGAAAGCCACCAGCGCCCCCCACCCCTGCCCGCCGTGCCGTGAGTGCTGTGCCCGAGACGGGCCCATGTCCTCAGCCACACGCGGCGCGTACTCACTTTTGCGCAACGCAAACTCTTCATCTGAAGGCTTCCGCTCAGGCTTGCGCTTAGGTAACAACTTTTTCATGGTCTTGGGACTCTTACTAAGATCCTAGGGGAAATAAAAAGGAAAAAGGTGCTGACACATTCCGAAGGCAGCAATTTTTCCTAGCATCTCGGTGAGAGTCGCGACAGCAGGAAACTGGAAGCTTCCACTGCTGCCCAAGGCGAGGCACTTCGTTCCCTCACACCGGGCTTTCTCGGCCAGCTGCTGAGCACGAACGTGAAGTCAACAGGGCACAGGCTCTGCTGAGAACCCTCGTGCCCCTGGAGAGCACAGCGTGGAGGCGTCGTGGGCTCGCGGGCAGGCAGGCCGACCCGGGCAGGGACACACGCGTGCTACTAATTCGGGAGCAGACCCATCTGCTGCAGCGAACCAGAGAGAGACCCGGCAAATGAAGGTTGTTTTCAGAGGAAAGGCAGCAGCTTCAAGAAAGGAGGAAAGGGAAGAAGATGTGCCCGTCCACGGTGAGCGCAGCCGCATGCGATGACAGAGCACACCACACCCCGGCACGGCCACACGCGCTCCCAACTGAGTCCCAATGTGATGGTCTGCCCTTTCCCTCGGAAACACAGTGACTTAAGAAGACACAGAAGGCCCCGGGGGACGGGCCAGGCTCCAGCGGCCAAGCACCCATGAGATGCTGGTACAGTCTCACTACCGCATCACGGAAGTCACACCAACCGCTAGTGAGTCTTATGAGAGTCTTACGACGTGAGACCAGCGTGACCTGGCCTACGGGAGGAATCAGACCGAAAGCGCGGAAAGAACACAGCCTGGTTTTGAAAGGAAGCTCTTCAAAATCTTCTGCTACACGGTACAAGCTCTCTAAAACATGGGAGGATCAGTGTCCGAAGAACTAAATACAGCACGTACTGTACAGCCCCGGGCAGGACACCAGGCACACACAGGCGCGTCCCCACCTGCGGGCCCAGCCACAGCCAGCGGCACGGCGCCCCACACGCACACACTGTGAAAGCATTTCCAAGAAGGGTTCGGTTCGGAGGGCTCTGCGACACAGACCCCAACACTAGGTCCAGCACAGTAGGGGCAGCCCAGACAGCAGGGGCTGCTCAGGTTCACGGGCACACCTCTCCCCTCATGCTTGTGCTCCATGACCCGACACTCTCCGCCTGCCCTTCCTCAACAGCAGGGAGACCCCCCCCACCACACGACCGGCACCTTCTGCAAGGCTAAACAAGTAACAGACCCTCACATCCGTCCCGTAGCCACCCACGGCAAAGCACCCTTGGACCTGGGTGCGTTATTACTAGCAAGACAGAGATCTTAACAGCAGAATTCGTTAACAAAACACGTCAAGGACAGATTTCCACCTGCGTAGTATTCGTGGGTCATAAGACATTCAAGGGCTGCGGGCAAGGACAGGCGTTCCAGGGCCGTGGGCAAACGGGACCTCAGCCGGGCCTGGAGAGGCACACCAGGACGCCCCGCCTCACGCCCTATACTCAGGCTCACACTCGGGCTGTGCACACGGCTCACACACACGGCCACACGCACCACTGCAGTCAAGAGCTCCCCAAGCATACGAGCTTCCCAGGTACATAAGGCCCTTTCTGTCCTGCATGTCAGCACCTGGCGTGACCATGCCGGACAGACGCTGCCACAGACCCAGCTCTCGGACACGCAGAGCCACGTCCTCCCACTTCCATCTGTGCGTGTCCTCTTCCTCCCGAACAGCTCCCGGTGACCAACGCGGGCTTCCAGGGCGGCCCTCATTCGGGCCTGGAAAAGGGCCAGAAAGCCTAGACAAGACCCACCCTGATTTAGGTGTGCGAAGTAACTTGGGCTCACCAGACGCCGGGCACAAGGAAGCCCTCTGCTCCAGGCTCCCGGCGGCAGGAAGCGAGACCCATCCGTGAAGGGCACAGAGGGTCTGATGCTAGCGGAAGCAGAAGGGAAGACAGAAGAACCGAGGCGGACCGTCACGGTTCTGTGTTTTAATTACGTCACAGAATCCCAGCCACAAATAGGACTGAAGCACAGAACAGCCCACCCAGCACACCCAGATGTCCGGTCTGCACTCGCCCGCGCTCTGACCTTACCTCCTTGTAGCAGAGAGCAGCCGAGGGCCGCAGGGGAGGTGCAGGTCGCAGGCAGCTCAGGCTCCACGGCTTGGGGGTCTTCGGAGGCTCCAGGGGCCCCCAGTTGATGGTGGTGTGCGGGGTGCCGTGGTGGGAGGGGTGGGGCAGCGTGTGGTAGGCAGGCGTCAGGGGCACCGGCTTGCTGTCCGCGTGTTTGCTCGACGGGGCCATCGGATGTGAGGGGAGCTGCCGGGGAAGAGGGCACAGAACACAACAGCCGCAATCAGGGGTCCCGCCCCCGGCCCCACGAGGTGCTGCCCGTTTCTAAAACCCTGCCAGGCTGTCATCATTTCTTTAACCTCCAACCCCAGCAGTCAGCTCCCAGGGCACCTGCCTACCGTGTGTCAAGCCAGCTTTGGGCGAGGGGTAGGCGGCAGAATGTGGAGGCCCTGACCCAGCATCCCACCACCACCTTTATTCGCCACAGAGTAGCATCTGCGACAAGGTGTTCCGTTCAGCAGAGATCAGAATTTTGCAAACCAAAAGGCATTTCTATACTGGGAATGTGGTTATGGGGGAGGGTAATTCTCCCAGCCACATATCTACTCCTGGTGATTTAGGGGTGGGCTAAATGCCTGTTTTCCTTTAAAAAGTTTTCCTAAGACACAGCCAGGCCCGTTCCTGCTAATGACTGTAAAACCAAAGGACACTTGCCACAAATACTGTCATTGCCCATAAAGCTGATAACATTTTGCAATCTCTTGGCACAAACATTTTGCCAACCACTAGTTGCCAATCACTAGGGTAAAACGAGTTATCTTCTCAGAAAAACCAGCGTTAATCAAAATGAAGTTATACATAAAATCTAGTTTTCCAGAAAGATAACGAAGGTCCATACTCCTCGAAAATGCCAAAATATTCCATTACAGTGACAAAAAAATGCAAAAATGTTCAATAAAATACTCCAAATTAGCCTGTGACCTCAATTACCCAAAACAATAAGGCATGCTTAATAGAAGAGCAAAATGTTCTCTGAGCTGGAAAGCAGAGTGAGGTCATCCTTCAAAAGAACTGCCTATTTGAAACACATGCTGAATGGGAAGCCTGGCAGTGGATGCCACGACGCCCCAGGGTTACTTTCTGCAGTAACCACAGGCCTCTCCTGGCGCACACAGGTCCAGGCGTGTGTGTGTGTCTTGTGGCAGGTGAAACACCCACACCTAGTTCACAAGGGAGAAAATTATGTAGAACGTCTCTTGTAGCAGTGACGTCACAGTAAGTAACACTGGGATTTGTTCCTCAAGTCCAAAGAGGGAACGGTGTGTGCTAAAACGAGAATATTCCAGCTGGACGCAGCCAGATCGCAGGGAGAATGCGCAGCACCTCAGAGAGGAAACTCCCGAGGGAGAGGACGTAACATTTCCAATGCCTGTTTGTGACGAAGACCACCAGGATTCAGAGAACCAAGTTTTACCTGGTGTGAAATCCCACTGTTTGGTTTCAAGGCTTTCCTGACAATATGAGGTAGCAGTTCCATTTTCCTCTATAAACACACACACGCACACACATCTTTGGAACAAATTCAGTTCCATGTAGGCTAAGCATCTGTAGTAATTTTTTTTTTTAAGTATGGAAAAGTTATAAATGGCAGAGCCATTCAAAATGAAACGTTAGCTTAAGCAAATAAGTTGTCTCGACCTCCAAACTGTGGAGAGAAACCACGTAAGAGAAAACTGTTCTGAACGTTACACTACAGGGTACCTGGTAGCTCAGGTGGTTGCGCGTCTGACTCTTGATTTCAGTTCAAGTCATGAACTCAGGGTCCTGGGACCAAGCCCTGCATCGGGCTCCTTGCTCAGTGGGGAACCTGCTTGAGGATTTTCACGCTCTCCCTCTGCCCACACCCCTGCCTGCACAAGTGCGCTTCCCTCTTAAATAAATCAACCTTCATTTAAAAAAAAAAGTTACCCTACAGCCACTCTTGCTAAGCAAAGCCTTGACTGCTAAGGATAAGGAATGCAGAAGTGAACCACATGGTAGCGAGTCCAGATAAAGATCACGACCCTCTCGGGTCTGAGCCTGGGTGGCTCAGATGTTTGGGCATCTGCCTTCCGCTCAGGCCATGATCTCCGGGTCCTGAGACCGAGCCCTGCGTCAGGCTTCTGGCTCAGCAGGGAATCTGCTTCTCCCTCTCCTCTCCCTGTATCTCTCTGTATCACATGAATAACTAGAGTCTTAAAAAGATCACACCACCTCATAGGAATGTGAGGAATACCCTCCACCTGGAAACACTGTGCCCCCCACCCCAGGTCACCTGTGAAAAGGTGTGCATACTTCAGTCCTGTGGGAGAAGGATGTGGAAGGTGCAGCGAGGACTTGAAACCAGGGTCTTAAGCGCACCACACCAGGGAAGAGGGGTTTCATACATGGGATACTTTGTGCTGAGACACTGCAAAATGTTTAAGTACTTAAAAAATCGAAGAGCTGGTGAGCTCTACATGGAAATAAGCAGATTTCCTAAAATCAGAACAATGATGAAGTTGAGATTCTCAGAAAAAAGCAGTGCACCGCTGGCTCTTGAGGTTCCAGGTAAAAAACCCCGTAAGCTGGTCTCCTGGGCCCCACCCCCCAAGTCGATGTGGCAAGCCATGCACGGAGGCACAGCCTAGGAGCAAGCGGTGTGCGGCCATGCGCCGCTCCGCAGGGACATGCCAGGAACCCTCAGGGCGATTCAGGCTGTATCTGCCCTCATGGTCCAGAAGGTGGTCACGCCTCGGGGCATGTGCTCACTCACTGCCGGCCCAACCGCAGGCTGACCCAGGGTGGATGCAGAAGCAAGGGGACCCTTACGGTGTGAGACGGCACGGAATGCGGCTTGATGGTGGGGTTGCCGACAGACGTGACCTTCGTCTGCTTCTGCAGGTGGTCCACCCACTCGTGCAGATCCTGCTGGTTGCTGCAGGACACTAAGATGCGCTCGATCATGCTCCCTGGAAGCGAGGAGAAACAGGCTGAAGGGGGCGAACCGGCAGAAAGCACACACGGACACACACGGGCACACAAGCCCCCCCCACCAGCAGAAATGAACAGCGCTTAGCCATCGGCCCCCGGGCAGTCTAGCAAGAATCTGCACACAAACGGTGAGCTGCCTTCAGCACCACGACAGAGCGTCCGCAAAGTCTGTGCCTATCACCTGATATTTCAAATGCATTTCTATGATTTTCACTGTCCTCAAGCTTTGTGATTGTCATTCCTGTCGTTGGTAGCTTTCCCTAAAAAAGACCCCCCCCACAAAAAAAACACAATTAGTGCTTTTCTAGTAAAGAAGGTTCCATTATCAAAATAAGTATTAAATGAGTTTAGAAATGGCAAAGAACAGTGTAAATCAAAAAAGCTCTTTGTGCCATATGCATATTACAAAATCTCTAGGGCAAATAAGAAATCATAACACTGTAATCAAAAAAGAAAAAAAAACGGAGCCAGCCGACGAGAACAAAACCCAACCGCATCGGACGCGCTCCTGCAAACACGAACACGAGGACAGAACACAGGCCTATCAGGACAGAAAACTGGCGCCCACCACAGTTACTTCAGACGCCACGTGCAAAGGAGCTGGTCTGCCTCACAAAGACATTTGGAGGAAGCCCCTCCTTGGCAGGCAGAGCAGGGGAGCTGCAGCAAAAGGAATCGTACAGGAGTCACACTGCGCTGTCCCCAGAGAAGAGAAGCAGCTGGTAGTGGCACTGGGTACCACACAGTGCGGACGACGGCGGGAACCAGACGGGAGAGGCCAGGGGACAGACCTCACAGGCACAGGGCTGCACACGAAGCGTCGGTAACGGCACAGGCCGAATACACAACGTACTCCCACGGCACCCGGTGGCCGAGGCTTAAGGAGAAGCGCGTTGGTGCTTTCTCGGGGGGCTGCGGGGGGTGGGGGGATGACACTCTGCGGCTCCCCAAGCAGCTGCTCTCAGCAAGGCAGGGGGCCCCAGAGGGGCCAGAGGCAGTGCCATGGCCCGTGGGGCGCTCCCGACCTGCCTGCCCTCCCACGCAGGCACAGAGCCTGTCCGGAAGCTCACCGGGCGGCACACTGGACCGGGCTTGGCGTCACCACGGTCGGAGTGACATGAGCACCGCCGTGCGAGGCCCAGAGAAGCACGAAGACAGCTCTGAGAAGTGCTGCAGAAGACCACAGCAGCGGTCCCACATGGAAGGCTGCACCGACCCCGTGATGGCACGCGCCACAGCACTCGGACCCCCTCCCGAGACCCCCTGCACAGAACAGGAAAGTGGGGCCCCACCAGGGCCAGGAAGCCTCCAGGGGCACATCAATGCCAACAGCCAGGGCAAACGTGGCGTGGACACCGGCCTCATCGCCAGGGGCCTGAGCCCGCCCCAAACAGCAACCTCTGCTCCCTCGGGTCTGAGCCGGGCCCGTCCTCAGCCTCTTGGGGTACAAGACAGAAGCCAGAGCACGCCGGCAGGAAGGACTCGGCCTCATGTTTACTGGGGATGCCTAACAAGGTGGAGCGCCAGTCTGGGGATCCTGGGCAGGCGCCGCCTGAGCCACAGACACCTGCTCGGCAGCGTGCCGACAAACGAGGCGGCACCAGCACACCCCAGCTTCATCAACTTCAAAGTGCTTCTTCTGGAGTAAGTGTGGGGCAACCACTCTTCTATGGGTGGTTAAGCTTTCTGTGGGGACACAGACATGCCACGGGAGCCTCTGGCCCTGGGCTCCCCCACGTTCGTGTCCCGGACAGAGAGTATACTCTGTCTGAACCAACTCGGAACTGCGGCTGCAGAGCAGGACCTGGGAATGCCCGACGGGAGGACCTGCCCTTCCATAACCACACGGGACAAAGGCCGTGAAGCCAGAAGCAGCTACGGGACAGAAACTAGCTAAGGAATACCCCACTTAAATTTCTGTAGACAAACAAAACCTCTCCCCTGCACCCTGCATCTTCTTCTTCCAGGCTCAGCCTTCTCGAGAGTCAGCAGGACGACTACACACGAGCAGCCTGGGATCACGCGCTACTCCTCACACCAGCGCCCCTCGGCCAGGGTCCTGCAGCACTTGCAGCTTCTGGGACCTCCCGGCCCGCACCCGCCAGCACCCTCCCGCACCCTCCCACGAGTCCGGTCCACCGCCACCGTCCGCGGCACCACGGTGGCCAGGAAGGTGGCACCTGCGAGACAGGGCTCCAGACGGTGACACAGCTGGTGGGCAGCCCTCAAATGCTGGGTGGTCTCCTCCTGTTGTGCTTAGAGTAACACGGGACTCCGTCCGCACAGTCGCACAGACATACAGCCAGGAGCCACGTGTACGAGGAACACTGTACCTACAGCAGCACAGACACAACGCAGGCACGCACGCACACTGCTTCACCCGAAAATCCCAACCGCGCCCAGAACAGACTCTCAGATCCACAGTGAACAACAGAATATAAACTTAAAATGTATTTTACCTGATAGATAAAACCACTCATCCTAGGACTGGCAGACAACATTAGCAAAATATTTGGGAAGAGCAGAAGGTATCTCTCATTCTTTTCCTAATGTAAAAGAACAAAGAAATGCAAATTATTTTGTTTTCAAAACCTACAAATGTGAGAACAAGTTGTCTACATTACATCTTATGAAACAGGTGCGTGTTTCCTCGTTTCTACCAATTCTATCAGCGAAAATAAATGGAAACAGAATTACGACAAAGTCTTAGACTTGCAAATAGCCACCGCAGCATCTTTTAAAAAAAAAATTGGTTAAGGAATTCAGCTCTGCCAATAACTCTTTTAAGTTAGTCTAAAAGTGTTTGTTAGGTCTGAGAAAAAAAAAAGAACTCAAAGTTGGGGGTCGTGGTGGGGAACATGAGACCTTTAGAGCCAAAGGGGGGCAGGATAAAATGCTGGAACGGACTCTGTTCTATTAATAATTCCTGGCACTTCCCTTAAAGCCGATAAACAATTCAGTGTTGTTTTCATCCGTGCTACAAACCGTACCTACTTTACATGAAAGACTTAAGAGCATTTCTATTAAAAACCACTTGCTTCAAAAGGTTTAAAAAAAAAACCACCCCAGAGAGACGACGAGGACAGGACAGGTTCTTGGGAACGTAAAGCGCGCAGACTGCCCTTCCCGGCATTTCCACAGAAAATGCTGACCGGTCCGGAATCAGGGTCCTCCGCAGTCCTCCGAGCCAGCCACAGCCACAGGCCTTGAACCCAGGCTGCGCATCTCAGACTCATGTGACAGCACTACTGCACGCCATGCGCAGAGGTGGGCGACGTGGCAGGACCCTTCAGAGCTTGGGCCCTGCGAGGCCCGGCCATCAAGAAACCCGTCCGACCTGCTGTCAACTTCCCAGTCATGACCCGCACCCGCTGTCTGGGCACACCTATTCACGCGTCGGAGATCTCACGTGGTAGAGAAAACACTGCTTACAAACTAACGTAACATTTCCCAACGTTTCAAAGTGTATGATTAAAAGACTGTTTCTAGGAAGATGTGGGGTCTTTTAAGTCCATGTCAATTAGGAAATCACAATTTCCCACAGTCCCCAAACTGACAAGAGTTGGGGTTTTCTTACTATCCTAAGAGTTTCAAGTTTGCAAATGGATCATTAGCATATCTGGATCCTGTTAATTACTGTTCTTGGTTTGTTTCCTTCTGACACACACAAAGGCAGGACAAAACTCCTCCACTCCTCAGGAAGAGACGCTCACTTGGTGAGGGGGTGAAAGGAACTCAGGCACAGGGACACAATCCACGGGTTCCCTCGGGGATCAGACAAGAGGCTATGCTCATCTCTCACTTAAACCAAACCCACCGGCTAACGGACTTCCACAACGGCCAGGCAGGAGAGAGGACATAACAGGCTGAACGATGGACACCCTCAGAGTCAGGCTTCCTAGAACCATCGCGGTGGCAGGAAGGCCGGGGCAGGCGGGGACACACACCCTGCTCTGCGGCAACACCAGTCCTACGTGGAGGCCACCCTTCAGGGGACAGAGGCCGGCCACCCCTCATCCTGGATGACCTACGCTGCTCAAGTGGCCCGCCAGGAGCTGAGCCCCACTGGCCGAGCCGAAGCCACTTCCACGTCACGTAAGGACAGAAGGCGGACAACAAATGAGGACCCAGGAACTCTACTAAAATGACATTCCTTCATCAGCTCTAATCCCGTGACGACCAAAGCGTAACACGTTCTTGACGCACTGAGGAATCGGAGAAAGCGTTTACAAAACACATTATACTGAACACAAATTATGTTCAGCTCTCAACTCCGTTTCTTCCAAAGACATCTTAAGCTGTTTCAGGAAAGACAGTCCGGAGAGGGGACAGGACAGGACCACTGCCAGTGCAGCAGCCATCTGTCCCTCCACTCCATTCTGCTCCCACACGCTCTGCAGAGGGGCTCAGGCCCTGCGTACCTCACTCCCGGCGCACTGAACCATGACCTGGGACATGTACACAACGCTGCCCAGGGTCGTAATGTCGTCTCCCTCCCAGCTCCGGATGGCCTCCGTCAGAATCTGCAGCTCCAGTTCCTTCCTTTTCCGTACTTCCTGACACTGGGCCTGAGACACAGAACACCAGTGTTAGAAGACACAGAAGCCTCCAGAACCTGCAGTGTCGGCCATACTGCTTTGTCCCTCCTTCAGACAGATAATCCACTGAGCGAGGATCCGTGTTACTCACGAGCGCGGAAGTGAGAGCAGCAACACCCGCGGCAGCTCTGGACTCAAGTGTTATTTGAGAATGATACAGCAGATCTCGCTACTCTTAGGGAAAAAAACGCAGACTGGACAAGGACGTATTTTCTGGTTTTACTGGTCTCTGCTGGCACAAAGACTGAGCAAGGGACCAAAAGCAAGTACTGTAAGTCAGACACATTGCAGAAACACCGGGTACGTGAAGCCCAGGGACAGGGCAGGCCTCCACTCGTCCTCCTGAAGACACAGTCCATAGAAAAGGACCTTTACAAGCAACCACAGCATCAAACATGTGGTAGCTTTTTAAAGGTTCAACTACTTGTAATTTTCTTGGTGTCCTTCCCCAGTAAAGCATGCGGAATCACCACCATGTAAACAAACTAGCACGTTCATTTCTATTTCGATACATCCAAATTCTAACTCTCAGTTTCTTCTATCATCACACTTTTTGAGGTAACAAACATTTTTCTACATTCCCTTGTTGTAATAATGCTTGGGAGGAAAAGCCCTAATATTTCGCTAAATCACTCACCGAGAGAGTTTTGAAGGCAGTCATGGATTTCTGAATGTCCTGTCTGTCTGGATGATAATCCTTTGAATAGAAGAAATATTATTAGCTTCCATAATGTACAGTCTGTTTTCTTCAGAAGGCACTCTACAGACTAGCTTGAAACGTTCCCAATGCTTTTCAACCGACAACAGATCTGATTTTTCTCATTAAAGCGCCATTCTTGTTCTCAGGGAGCCGCCAGGCTCTGGGGAAACGCCCGTTCAGAAAAGCCCACGGCAGGAGTCTGCACCCGCCCCCGCAACCAGCCTCCCACGGAGCCTCTGCTCGGGCGCCCGAGAGCAGAGGTGGGCGGCGGGGCAGAGGCCACAGGGCCCGGCCTTCGCAGGGAAAGCTCGCAGCCCTCCTACGGACAGCGACCTGCACACAAGGCCCCGCCAGGCCTCAGCCCAGCACTCCGACACAGACAAGCCTGCGCCAGGAGGTGCTGGGCTCTCTCCTGTCACTCCTGGGCAAACGCCGCCCCGACGACCTATGGCTAAGCGTCCCTAACGCGGCACCTCAATGCCTCGCAGACTAGAGATGGCGTTCTCTAGTTTTGGGGGGTTTTCCTAACAGCAGCGTGGGTGACAGAGGACAGGAAGGACATGTTTTATGTGGAGCTGGGGAAAGGAGAAAACTTAGTATTTCACAAAATCGTTTTTGAAAACCCATTGGTCAAAACCCCGCCAAGCACTCTGGCCGGCTGCAGCCTCTGAAGTGGACGGAGAGTGTCCCCGACGGGCTCGGCTTCCGAGCGGCAGGCGCGCCGTACCTCCATGTGTCTCTCCAGCTCCTTGAGCAGCGTGGGGTACTTGTCCAGGCGCATGAAGGGTCTGCTGAGGCCGGTGGTGAGCACCAGGATCCCGGGGCTGCTGGCGCCTCTGCTCTCCATGAACTCGCCCAGCTGCTCGCTGGCCGCCGCGCCGCAGGGAGAGAGCAGACGGTGGTGAGCGCGCGCCGGAGCGGGGGCCGCCCTCCCCGCCAGCAGCCCTGGGTCATGACACGGAACAGGGTCCCTGGAACACTGGACATGGCGAGCCCCACAGGTGCGGGCCGCGCTGGCCCATCTCGGGGGCGCGCCCGCTCGGGGAGGCGCAGGAGCAGCCGCGCGACCCCGACCGCCGCCCCCTGCCGCGGGGCGCGCCTAGTTCCCAAAGGAGCGGCCGGCTCGCAGCAAGCGCCCTCCAAGCTAGAACAGACGGCGACTCTCCGGGCACCTCGAGGTGGCTTAACACACACACACACACACACACACACAAGGTAAAGGCTGCTTCCCCGCTGCCGTGACCTGCAGCAGGGCTCCCCCGGCCCCACAGCCGTGGGAGCGCTCTGTGAGGAACGCGGCTGAGACAGCACGACTGAGGCTTCACGGCGTCAACAGCACCGTCCCACCGTCACGTCTCAGAGTCTCTGGGTCGACGAAGACCGTCACCCGCGTCCGCCGACGAGGACACGGAGCGCGCAGTCAGAAATTAAAGACGCGGAAGCCACACCTGCGCATTTCCCGCGGTCCTGTGTCTCATGGGACTCCACGACCACCACACCACGTCCGCCCCGAGTCTCAGTCCCGCAGCGGAGCGTCTGGGAAGACCCGAGCAGGCCAGTGAGTGCAGCCGTGCGCATCGAGCTAGGTCGGCGACAGACCCATCAGGACTCACGCTGGGGACCGGGCTCTGCCCTCACGCCCCAACCGCACCCCTGTGCTCCCCACTGTCGCCCCTGCATCACTCCAGGCACGGCAACGTGAGGGGCAGACGGGCTGGGGGGAGGACAAAGCAGCTCAGGTCACCACCCTGACCTCTGAGCCCCCATGTCCCCTACCGGGAGGAACACCAAGTGAAGCCAAAAAGCATGGAAACCCTGAAGAACCACTGGGCACACCGGTCGTCAGTGCAGGTGACCTGCTCCGACCTCGGGGTCCCCAGCCAGTGCCTCACCTCCTCTGACCCCCCACCCCCAACCCAACGACACCTGCCCACTGCCCGAGCTGCTTGGGAGCATCAGCCACGCTAGGGCTCCTGGTGAAAACGGACGCGCTTTGAGGCGGCTAGTTCAAAAGCACTGGGCACGGCCACTTCCTCCAGTTCAACTAACAGGACTCCCCGTGGAAACAGGAGGACAAGAATCGGGGTTGGCACAAGCCGCCTCTAACCCAGCCGCGACGGATCCTGCACATCCACGGGGAAAGCTGTTCACAGAGCTAAACCCACTTGGACATAAAAGACTGCACATTCCAGGTTGAAAGCAAAGGAATCGATCATCGTGAAACTGGTTTGACGCTTCTTAAGCACACAAGACCTCCTCAGCTCTCTCTACCCGAAGCCGGGCTTATGAAAACGAGGTGGCCCGGCGGGGCCAGCGGCACTCCCTGAAGCCAGGGTGCGTGCCCGGGCTGTGTCAGCAGCACGGGACTGACGTGGTGAGGGGCCCGGGCCGCCTGCCCAGCTCCCCTCCTGTACCGACACCTCCGCTTCTTGAAGTTAACCTTCCAAATTAATTTCTATATTCACACTCTGGCGGTGTTAGCAAAGCCAAAGCAAATCCTTAAAAGGGGAAGGTTTCACACAACCCTAGCTCTAGAAACTTACACACGGACAGTTTCTCATTTCTGTAAGAATAAGGCGTCAGGGTTTTTCACCTGCAAGGCAGCCTTTCACGGTGACAGAACTTAAGTCATCAAAGAAGCCGCCGAGCTTCCTCCAGAAGTGCGTGGGTGTAAGACCCGGGGCAGCCTGTGTGTGTGTGTAACGCGCCCTCAGAGACTGGTTTCCTCCTGACAGCCCGCGACCGCGGTTACCGAAGCCGGGCACAGCGGGTGTCACCACCACCTTGCTGCGCGTGGGTGCGGCGTCTGCCCGAGGCTGTGGGACCTAAGGGCCCGGAGCAGCACCTGCTGCAGAGCTCCCCGCTTTGTCAGCGCTTTGTCTACCCCCTCCTTCCACATCAACTTCTGCCCACTGGGACGGGCGGGAAACTGCGGAGCCCAGGCTGGCGCCCGGCCACCGCCTTCTCTCAGCTCGGGTGGCAGTGAGGGCTGCGGCCAGGAGAACGCATCGGGAGGGATGGCCGGAAAGGGCTGACCCGCTTTCAGACAAGCGCTCTGCTGGGCTCCTGAGACACTTCTGTACCTAACCCCCGGGCCCGTCAGCGAGCCTGCCACACAGTGTCCTCTTCTGTGCGTTCACAGAACAAGGCACCCCGTGAGGACGGAGGGCCCCTCCTCTCTGCTAGCGGGGTGGCTGGCCCCGAGGAGAGCCCCAGAGCCTACGGCAGACTCCGGCAGCCGGTATGGCCCCGGTGACCGTACTGTCCTCCTGTGTGGCTCACACACGCGGTGCCTGCCCCTCACCCCTCCATCCTCAAGTGCCCGCCTCTGCCAACTACCGCATCCATCCCTAAAGCAGCAGAGCGGAAGGACGGACTGACGACGAAGAAACGGGTTTGTTAGCAGCATTTCTCGCAGTGTCTGAACCAGTCAAGCACAGTCCCATAAAAGCAGAGCTCTGCGGGACTGAAAGCACACCTCCTTCAGATACAATCCACGAGGAGGCTTTCCTAGCCCAAGAAAATCACAGGAAGTCCATTCAGAACGGTTTTTGTTTGTTTGTTTTTTAATGTTTCTGCACATGAAATTTCCTGTCATTACGGCAGAGAAAAAGTAACAGAACTACACAAGTTCTACTTCTCACCTCCTCCAGAAATACCCTTGAACTAAGAATTTAAGATGACATTTCTGCAAACAGAAGACTTAACTTCTTTTAACATCCATGATCCCAGGACGCCAGAACATGTACACAGTTAAGTTTTTATAGATCATTTTTCATTTTAGTTTTTTAAATTTAGCGCAAGACAAAACAACTGGTTACGGCTAATTTGACAGAACAATGGCTCTTTCAGCTTCCTTCCTCCGGATGCTAGCAACCTTGTGCGGCAGACCCCCGCAGCAGTTACTGAAGGGACCCTGGAGGCTCCAACAACAGGACGGTCCTAGAGAACACCCCCGTGTGTGCCAAGCAGAAAGCAGCAGTTACAGTGCTAGGGAAAAACCCTCGTTTCACAGACTAAGTTATGAAACACATCACTTATTCAAAACAGGCAGCCACAAACCTAGGTCTCCTGTCATGAAAATGCAAAAGGAACCTCTCCGCTCTGATTCTACACAACCCACAGCCCTGTCTATGCGGTCCCAAGATTCACACCCAGAATTTCAACCGCATGAGCAATCACACAATTGCAAATAAAGCCTTTACAACTTCTAATCAGTACACCTGAATCAATCCTTAGAAAGCATATTCAAGCATAAAAATAGGTTCGCCGATCCATAAGCGCGGCAGCTCTAAAAACCCCAACAAATGCGGGGAAGCAGGGAAGAGAAGACAGGTGAAGAGGCCGGAATAAAGCGTCGTGAAACAGAGAAAAGGTCCCAGCCAAACACAACCCTTTCTCAATTCACCAACTCATGCCTGGGAGGCAGGGTCTCCCCAGAGGCCGGGCAGGGCCTCCCGCCGCCCAGAGACCTCAGGAGGCCCCACAGGCAGCGCATGCTGTCAGCCCGAGCAGCGGCCACTCTCCAGTTCCCCCAGCCAGAGCGGGACCGGGACCCTCCCGTCCCACAGACACGCCACGGGGAGGCGGCCCAGGTTCCCCACTCACAACTGTCCGTATGCCTTCCCTGTTATTTTGGGGAAATGCTGCACCGAGGTTCCAGCTAGGACACAAACAGTCATTGCCGTAATAGCAGAGAAGAAGGGATAAACATCACGTACTCCCAAGCGTTTCCCTTCGGAGTCTGAACGCCTTCGTAAACAATCTAAATCCCTTTAAATGCCACCGTCAGGACAGATGTCACTTCCACGGGGAAAAAATACCTCGCTAGAACCAGGCCCCAAAAGAGCCCACCCCACCCTCTCTAGACTTCCAGCCAGACCCTAGAGGATCAAACCCCACCCCCTAAAAAGGAAGAACAAAAGTGTTCAAGGACAGTCATCCTATTGCTTCCTGCTTGTCTCCCCTGTTGCCATGCCAGTAATGCCTGCGAATTCTCAGAAACGCAAATGTAATCCTTGCATTCGGCTTCTGTGGAAATTCTAATGCCCCAGAGGCCATGGCAGAGCACAAAAGGAGGGCATGTGGGAACACGGCCGCCCTCCCACAGGCAGGGAAGGAAGACTTTACGGGAGCGGGGCAGGGTCCTTTGGGAGCGGGGCGGGGTCCTTTGGGAGCGGGGCGGGGTCCTTTGGGCTCCATATACCCTAACCTCCCTTTCCTTCTGTCACCTGCCACAGGCCGCTGCCTCATTTCAGGACTGGAGGAGCTTTCCTTCCGCGTCAGCACACGGAGCCACAGTGGGAGCACAGGCTCTTCGGGGGGCCGGGCGCAGAGAGGACCGCAAGGAGCAGGGACGCCGCAGCACCTGCCCACTCAGTTTCGCTCTCCCGCGCCTTTTGCTTGATGCTTTACAGTAACCCCACCAGCGGCACTTCCAGAGAAGGGAAAACAGCCGGAGAAGCAAGAGGACTTGCCCAAGGCTCACCAGCGGAGGGCACAGCTGGGGCTCCAACTAGGTCAAGGTGAGCCGAGGCCCTGGCTCCACAGCCCCCGCCCCCCGCGCTCCTAGGGATGCTACTCCTGAGGCCTGGCCCCATTTACAAACAGCCCAAGCATGCTTGTCGGCAAGCGTTTTTAAGTTGAAATATTTAAATATCTAACTCTAACTTATCCATAATGGTACTGAAACAACTTTTCATTTACAGTTTAAAAAATTTTTAAATAGCTCTTTTCAAGAGTAACCATGAAAATCTCTCTAGCACACCAGGAAAACTCGGTGCCTCTCTCCGAAGTGGAAGCCGGGCGCCCGCACTCCCCCCAGCAGCCCCGGGCCCCCCACCAGCCGCTCTGCCGCCTCCTGCTCCGCCTCCTTCAGCCTCGCGGGGTCTCACGGAGCCAACGAGCAGAAGCGTGCTGTTTCACTTCTTTTAGTTCTGTTTCAGGTTGAAAAGCTAATTATCTACGACTTAACTTTTACCTGTAACACCCAGCCCTGGTTTTAACAGGACCTTATTCTCTTAGGGCAAATCTAATTCCAAACCCCGTGCTTGCCGCAGTTCTCGGAGCTGAAAGACAGGATGCGGTAGCCTGGGGTTAGCTCACAGCTACATTCCAGAATCCTAACGGCTCCTCCAACCCACTGTCCCAAGGGCTCCAAGCTAAAGGAAGACTTCAAAAAGCACCCTTTTTGTGCTCCAAAAATGCTACTCAGCACCTCAGAGACCACCTACCAGCACTTCCCAGGCCCTCAGCTCAAGAGGAAACTAAAAACAGCGTGACTGTTGAACAAACAAGTGGGTATCGGCACAGTGTCATGTAACACATGGCCAAAATGAGCGGACACGGGGAGCACCCCGAGAGCCTTTGCCCTCAGGGGAAGGGGTCTGAGGGCACGTACCTGTGCTCCGTGAGGACGTTCACTGCAGATGGATGGTTGGCACAATATGCAAGGTACAAGGTTTTCATTTGCGGCATCAGATTTAAAAAGCACCCTCCGACCCGCTGCTGAGCTTCCGGTAGCCTGCGGACGTGCGACACAAGGGAGACATCCTAAATTTCATGGACAGAAGGGAAACTGCCAAGTAATGAATACAGAAAACCAGAGTGAGGAAGACCTCCTTGTGTGCCACCTCTATGAAAACAAAATACACAAAATCCCAGGACGTGGGCACACCCCAGCCACCAAGCAGACAGCAGCCCATCCCAGAAAGCTCCTCTGCTACCGAGAGACAAACTGACCCCTCTCTCCACCTGCACCCAGCTGCCGTGGCCACCTATGCACAGCTACAGACCCCCCAAATCAAGGCTTTGGGCAGGGGAGGACGAGAGGTTACGAACCCTTCAGTTTTGTATAAAAGGGGAATCAGAGAATCCCTTGGCCGGCGAGGTTTGCTACTGAGGTAGCCCGGGGACAGGCACACACACACACACACACACACACCACAGAAACACCACAGCCCTTCTTCCCTTTAGGGGAAAGCTGGAGACCGAGCCCACCCAGAGACGCCCTCCCCCCCCTCTCAAATCTAGGCTATGGCAGCTGCTGAGCCTCAAACAGGCAAAAACTCACAAGAGCAAAACAGAAAGGGAGAGGACTGGCAGCAACCGTGGAAGCAGAACAGCACGACGCCGCACGGTGCCGACTGGGAGACCGGGCCCGCAGCTGGCTTCCGACACGGCGGAGGCCACCCTTCAGGTCACAGCCACCTTATTCCTATCAAACGGACCCCCTGCAGGTCCACAAACTCTGGACAAAAGATAAAACCAACGGTCTGAAGGCAGCAGAGGACCAGAGGGGAAGACTCCGGAGATGCCTGGCACTTGGAGGGGAAGGACGCAATTCTCTCTGCTCTGGGCCAGGGGGGGCCAGGGCTATGCCACGGAGGGCAGCTAAGCTCCAAGAGCAAATGACACAGTTTGGTTCAACCCAAGCTGCTGGGACGTGGAGGGGGGCAGAATTCTAGGACTATGCACCTGAGTTCTGCACCAATCTCTGCAAACTTTCAGAATATTCATGATCAAAGCCTGTTTGATGAGGAAAGCCAATCTCAAACCCTCTGTTCCACCATGGAAAATCCAACGGCTAACACCAATGCACCAGGCCCTTGAGGAACGTGACCGAAACACTACCTTGGTCACACAGAAGTCCAGGAGGATGCAAGGCCTGAAGGCTGACAAGACATTGGACTCTCGGCCACTATGTGACCTCCCTGAGTTTTAGGGTTCAGATCCACACACCTGCAGTACAGAGGAAGGCCCAAAAGAGGTGCTGCAAACACTCTACACAAATGTTAAGGTATTTAGTCCACCTTGTCCACAGCCACTGGGAAAAGCAAGGGCAAACACACAGAGGCTGGCCTCTCACAAAGGCCCCACATTGCTGGCAAATGACCTCCGTACATCAAAAGGAAGGCAAACCTATTCTCAAACTACTCTTTTCATGCCAGTAATTAATGCCACTTTATACAAACCAAAAATGCTACCAAAGGAAACGTGATGGGAGTTTCTGCTTGAAAGCCAGCACTTCCCATGTCTTTCAGCTTTCCTGCCACACCTTCCAGGATCGAGGGCCTGGAGGAAACCTGGAACCTACTTGGAGCATGGCCAATGGTCAGCCTGGGACACGGAGGCAGAACACCCCTCACCACTTAAGATGGAGAAAGACAAAACACTAGGAAGGAGAAACCAGACACAAGCCAGATTCTGGGAGAAAAAGTTTCCTGATCCTGTGGACACAGAAATAGAATTTAAAAGTAAGAAGGACCCTTTCCTCTCTCAAGTCACAGGAAATCAACACCAAGTATCCCCTGGAGACCTAGAGCCTAGAAAGTGTGTTCATGTGCATTTAACTGCAAGCTGTCCGACACCCAGCGGGCACTTAGTCCACGTGTCTGATGTTGACCAAGAACAAAACAGTCACATGGGAAAAAAGTCAATCTGACAGCCAGTCACTCAGAACATGCCTCCCCCCTTCCCACAAAAAATATCATGGAAAAGGCAAAACCGAGCACGGTGATCGCCAAAGCACGTTACAGAGGGAGTGCTTCCGCCCCCTCCGCCTCCCGAGGGCCAGGAACGTGAGCAGGAGCAGCCCACCTCCGCAGCTCCTCCTCCCGACGTCCCCGGCCCGCCCAACACCTCAAAACTTCCTGCTGCTGGCCCGTCTCTCTCCTTTCTCCACAGTCAGCAGAGAGCCCTCCTATAAACTCTAGACAGTCAAAAACAATTCATACTATAAAAGTTGATATACCAAAAAGAGTCAAAGTAACAGTTTCCATCATTAGAAATGCAATTTCTAAAATTACATGAAACCCGAATCTTTAAATACCAGTTGTAATAAATAACCTGAATTTTGTAAATGTTTAGCATCTTACTTACTTGGTGCATTCTTCTAAAGACTGAACAAGCATTTGCTGGAAAGAACATATTTCTTCCAGATTTCCCATTAAATGCGAAGTGTTTGCTGAACTTAACCTAAAACCAAGAAAATAACAGTAAAAGTACGTGCCCTTTCACTCTCCTCTCCCTTCCCAATGCCCAGGTGAGGCCCCACCGACTAAACATCCCTGCATCTCAAACAAGCCGGTTCACCCGCTTACACCAGCATTCCGTCCTCTGTTCTCCGAGGTGAGCCTCGGTGTCGACTATGTTGGTTAGTGCAACAGACCGTCCAACTTACTTCTCACTGGTCTGCAGAGGCCGTAGATAGGCTGAAAGCACAGTCTGAAGCTCTTTAGAATATTCATTTTCTGTTTCCAAAATGTTCTGTAGCACCTACGACAAACAAACAAAACCATTACCGGCCGGTAAGATTCAGTGCGTCCCTGTCCGGACTCACACGTTGCTTTGACGGAATACCGATGTGCTTATTACTGCCCCTCGCCGTGACCACTAATGACGAAAACCCACGGCACAGAGTCTTCCCGCAGCTGCGCGACTGACGTCCTCTCACTGCCAGGCACGTGGGACAAGGACACGCAGAACGAGCCTGCGCTAAATCCCATCATCAGAGGTGCTCAACTCACAGAAGCACACACACAGGGACCGGTCTCCAACACGGGGCCCTGCAGAAGCAGCCAGCCGTTCACAAGAGTGTCACACCAGTCCCGCTCACAGTCAAGTCCAAGAACCGGCAGAACTAACCTGCTGAGGGCAGAAGGCAGAAGTGGGGAAGGAGTGACAACGGGAAAGGGCCGACATTTCTAGGTGACAGACACGTTCCACACCGTAACTTGAGCAGTCACTGCAAATACATACACTTGCCAAAATTCACTGAACTAGACCTTTAAAATCCATGCATTTTGACATATGCAAAGTGTATTTCAACGGACAAAATCAAGTTTGCTCTTTAGACTGAGCCTAGCAAATGTAAATCAATTTCATCAGAGAATGATGGTCTCAAATCATGCCCCACAGGTTTACTGAAAACTAAAAGTCCACCAGTATAAAGCACTTAAGTAGCCACTACTATAAAGAAAGAATGATAAACCAACCTTAAAATGCTTCCTGATACCTATGTTAGATAAAAAGTGCAAAACCTGGGGCGCCCGGGGGCCTCAGTTGGTGAAGCCTCAGCCTTAGGCTCACTTCATGATCTCAAGGCCCTGGGATCCAGTCCCCCCATCGGGCTCTCTGCTTGGCAGGGAATCTGCTTCTCCCTCTCTGCTGTGATCTCTGTCTCTCTCAAATGGGTAAATAAAATCATCTTCTTTTTTTCAAGTGCAAAACAGCTGAGGTAAAAAAAACCCCTTTCCATCCGCAATGGCCAAGAGCAGAGGCCCCACCAGAGTAGGGAGGGGTGGCACCAAGGCCTGCGGGTGAGCGGGCGGGCCCAGATGCGAAGGCCTGCGGCAGCTCTCTTCCTCCGGGAAGCTATCCCTCTAACCCTCTCTGCGCGGCCCTGTCCTCTGGAAGGATCCTTCAAACCAAACTACTAGTGAGAAGCAGAGCCCGTGGTAGCGTCTGCACGTGAGCTGGACACAGCCCATGCCTGATGCCCACTCTCTGCCCGCCAGGCTGAGTACAGGAACCCGAGCTCCCAGGGGACCTGATGGACGGATGTACGGAAGGAACGCAAACCCCTTCCTGGACCCCCTCTTCCGTCCTGCTCTGTCAGAGGCCCAGTGCCTTCTTCAATGAGAAAATCATATCCCGCGTATTTTCTGAGCCTCCACAAAATGCACTACAAAGTGCTACTTCTCTTTCAGAACCAACATCCTCAATCACGCACAGAATAAACACAAATGCAGTCTTCTCCCCGACCTGATAATTAAAGTACATATGCTAAACGTTAAAATAAAGTAATCGCTCATCTAAGTTCAGATTTCCACATTAGTAACATGCATTCAACATGGGCTCTTCATCCGCTCAGTTCTGTGTGTCCTCTAGGGAGAGCACGGTCCTTCCTAAGTGCAAACCTGATTAAATAACTTACATGCTAGCTAAGATGAAGAGAATCAGTTGCTTTCACTGTGACACTGGGCTCTGGTTTCTCCCCTGAATGGGTCTATTCATGCGAGAGTGGGGGAGTGAGCCGGAGGGCGGAGGGTTGCTCAGAGAGCTCATTCCTCTGTGGGAAAATCTGGGTGCTGGTCCCAGGATCACAATGTCTCCCTTCGAAGAAATGGTCACCGGACAAAAATGTCAAAGGAATGGTGGACAGAGAACATAATGTGACACCAGCCAGTGCGTCAGAAAATTATTTAAGCAGACATTATCCTTTAAAAGTAACATGAAGCCAAGGAGACTGGTCCTTGAACCGAAAAAAAAATTAAATCTGCCACTAATGCAGAAGATGTAAAGTCTTCAACGTTCCAACAGAAACCAAACTGTGACTTCGTGCACTGGATACAAATACTACAAACCGTTAGCTGCGCTGCTTCCAGAGTGCCTGAAGCCACGTGCCGCGCCGTCTGTAAAACGAGAGGAAGGAAGCACAAGACGACCTCACTAGGATGAGTGTGAGTCCGATAAGAAGGCCCTTCCTCCATCAAAGCAGTAAAGCACAGCGTGCAGACATAAGAGCCTTCCTAAGAACGCACCAGAAACAGTGCCAAAAAGCCTCCACCAGAACGCGGCATGGAGGCACCGCAGCTGGTTCACAGACGCGCCCCAAGTAAGTGCGGGAGACACGGCCGGCAGCCCTCCCACCCCAACACCCCGGGTTACACGGGTTACACGCGGCTGTCCAGGCCGCCCTCGCCCCGCCCACGCCGCCGCCCCTCCCCCCAGCGCATGGGCACCTGTCTCCCCCTCCTGGACTTCTGCACGCTCTGGCTGCTGCAGGACCCCATGGGACTCCGCAGCCCGGCTCCAGAGCTCCAGCACCCGCAGGCCGGCCGCGGACAGAGCAGCCCGGCTCCGCAGTCTGACGGATGGCACGGCGGGGCCCCCGCCAGTCTAGCTCGCCCTCAGGCATGAGGCGTGGAGAGCCTGGGCCAGTCAGACAATGGAGCCACACAGGAGGAGGACATGGGGCCAGCCACACAGACACTCCCTGAACTGTCAGCCGCTCCGGCAGGGCCAAACAAAGGAGCAGTGACTCCATTACCTCGCAGGCACAGAACCTCACTCTATCACCACCATTCAGGGAGCCCCTGGTGTCACCGATCTTACAAATGGGCTGCAACTCGCAAGGCAAATTCTGGTGGGTTTCAGGTTTCAGGTCACTGGTCCTTTAAAAATAAGTAACTAACCTACCTAACAAGCATAACGTTTTCTTAGAGATTTGATCAACATGAAAGATCATAAACTAAAACCAATTTATAGCAACCTAACCCTGGTTTCTTCTTAGGCATGTCCCTGAGATGGTAACAAATCAGACGGCAGGGACCCCCCACCTCATCGGGCCCTGCCACGCAAGGAAAAAACCACCGCTGCCCATTTCCTCCCAACCCAGGCTATTAAACTGTCCTCACATTTTCAAAAACCAGATTGTAAGACGGGACGTGAGCCCCTGGGGAAAGGAGAGGAAGGAGCCGCCAGGCCGGGCTTGGCTCCACACCCTCCGCCCTAAGGCCAGCACCCCCCCCCCTGCCCCCCCCCCCCCACTGCAAATGCGGGACTGAGCGGGCTTGCTCCTGTCTGCGGACCCTTAGCAACCAACTCTCAAAACACAGGGGAGGGGCCGGGTAAAAGTTGAACGTTATCGTGCCTCTTGAAAGACATCACATTACTCTATTTCCAAACGTGGGGATTCATAAGGTCTTAGGAAAGATTTCCTCCAAGTGCGAAAGGCGTACAGTGCAGCAGCTCCACCCAAAGCTCCGGGTGGCCCACGACGCAGGTCACCGGAGGAGCCAGCCTCAGCACGCAGGGCTGGGCCCTCCTGCTGGCTCTGCCACACCCTGCCTGGGGCTGCACAGGTCTGTGTGTCTGTGTGTCTGTCTGGAAAAGGCTGTGGCGTGGGGGGGGGGGGGGTAGTTTACAGGGTTGTGACACTCCAGAGTGTCAGCTCCCTGACCTGACGTAGAAGAGAGAAGAGATCTTACAAACCACCCACTGCAGCCTTCACACCCAAACCCGGACCCCCCACCCCCCCAACTGTGGCCGCTCGCCCTAATACTCCCTCATCATGAGGTTAAGGACTGAAAAGCCACAGAGGTACACGCTGATCTTAGCAAGCGACGGGAAAAGGAGAAGCAGAACGAGGGCTCGGGGTCAGTGCCGGCCAGTGGGAGCACAAGATGCTGGGCTGGCGGACTCCGTCTCCGTCTCCCCTGGGCCCAGGATGCAGAGACCCCAGACAACGCAGGGAGCCAGGAGGAAAGAGAGAAGCGGCTTCTCTGGAATACAGTGAAGGTCCAGGAAGTTGCTAGAGCGTCTTAAGAAACACGCGCCCCGAGACTGCACGTTTATTAGAACCAGTCACCGCTACCTGTCGTGACTGCAACGTTTCAGAGGCAAAAGCTACCCTGCGCCTTTCCACCAGCCCCGGCAGGCAAGTCGTTCCCTACCTGCTGCTCCTGTACGTGAAGAAACCGGCACGAAGCCCGCGATAAAAGCGTTCAAGAGAACCGGAAAAGTGAGCCAGCGCCTCGGACCGCGTAAGGCCCTGAGGCCCTGTCTCCCCAGATGGACATACTTAAGACACCTGCCTCTCCAACGATGACTGAGGAAACACCTCAGGCCCTAGAGGACCCATCTCCAGAGCACTCCCTCTCTGGGGGCTCCTCTCGGCTCTGCTGGAAAGGGGGCTCCACGTCCTACACGTGCAGCTCACGTGCTCCCCCCTGCTAAAAGCCACCTCGCTCAGGCAAGTGGCAAAGACACTTCCTGTCACCCGGACTGCAGCCCTCCCAGGGACACCTGTTTGCAAACCCAACAGCACAGGGACCTCCATGATGCCAAAGGCCCAAGTGCTTTTCTCCACGCTCTCCCTAACAGCCCTAAAAACCTCCTCAAGGCTGAGTGCCTCACCAGGCTCCCTAAAGCCAACACAAGGCCAAGGCCAGCATTACCAAGTTCCTCTGTCAATGAAGTGCCCGTGCAGGCAGCGAGGGGGCCTCCCCCAGGCCCGCCCACGGTCCCGAAGGGCACAGACACGACTCGCGGGCCGGCGCCCCCGAGCTCCGCCAGCCCAAGCAAGGGTTCTCCCAACCCTGCGCTGATCTAAGACGCAGACGACTGCCCTTTCCCCGCGGGAACACAGACAACAGTGAGGGCCGGATTGGTCACGGAAAACGGCCAACTCCGTGTCTCCATTATCTGGGACTTCTTCCACAGCGGCTCTCAAGTCTGATGCCCGCTTCTGACTCCAACAGTCTGGCCTCTGGCGCTAAAGTCACCCTCCAAAGCCACTGCGGCTTGCACGGGCAAATGGCAAAGTCTGCCACTCCCAAGAAGCCACGCTCCCGCGCACGCTTCTACCTCCTGTGTCAACAGTTCTCCATTGCTAAATCCTAGGACCCACAGAATTTCATATTCTGCTTACTGCACACAAACACGTATTTTATGTATTTTTTAAAGTTTCATGTGCATTTTCAGTAATTACGGACATACGTGCCACTGGCTCTTGGTCGTGCTACAGCTGCGGCACACTCAGCTCACTCCAGCGGGCCGAGACCACAATCACACGGGAAACGTCTGCGCGGGCACCGGTGGCTCCGTCAGTCAGATGTCTGCTTCCCGATTTCAGCTCAGGTCATGACCTCGGGGTCATGGGATCCGGGCCCACACTGGGCTCCGCACTCAGGGTGGGCTGGGGGCGAATCTGCTTAGAACCCTCTCTCACCGCCCCCCAGCCCCTCCCCCTCCCCTGCTCTCATTCTCTAAAATAAATAAATCCTTAAAAAACAAACTAAACTTGGGGCGCCTGAGTGGCTCAGTGGGTTAAAACCTCTGCCTTCGGCTCAGGTCATGATCCCAGGGTCCTGGGATCGAGCCCCGCATCGGGCTCTCTGCTCAGCAGGGAGCCTGCTTCCTCCTCTCTCCCTGCCTGTTTCTCTGCCTACTTGTGATCTCTGTCAAATGAATAAAATCTTTAAAAAAAAAAAAAAAAAAAAACCACTAAAGCAAAACCACCTTTGCACAAACATCATTAAACACATTTAAGCTAATTCCTCTAGCATACTGCATCACAGGGCTTGAAGGTTCTCAGAATTCTACACCCAGCGCTTCCGAGCAGCACTGTGGACTGACATGTCCACCGCTGTTAGAGCAGGAATTCTCTTAAACCTTTGCTCATCAGATACGTAAACGGCTGCTACCAAAATTTTTAGAAAAGCTTAACCACACCGTCAGAGTGCTGTCGATAACGTTTGTGTCCTCCCAAAATGTGTATGTTTGGGGCATCCTGAAATCCCCAGTGTGGTGGCCCCTGGAGATGGGGCCTCTGGGCAGTATACATAGGGGACGAAGGAGACCCAGGGGACAAAGAGGCCGGCTCTGTCTCTCAGCCACGTGAAGATCTGACCAAAGGCAGCGCTCTGTCAGCCAGGAAGAGGGGAGCCACCCAAACCCCAAGCAGACTGGCACTCTCATCTCGGACCCCCAGCCTCCGTACTGGAGGAGTCTGCCAGCCTGCGGCGCTGTCACAGCAGCCCAAACAAGTCCACCACCACCAGCACCGTTTCCAGTGTTACCTGCTCTCATTCTCTCGTGCCCGCTCACTAACCCTAATGCACATGCAGTAGTGAGCCCCTCGGTCCTCAAGGAGAACCTTGTGTTGCTGTAACTGCTACAAATGTTCCGGTTAACTCTAATTTGGCTTCCACTGTTCGAAGGCAAAGAATTTACTGAACTTTTATGAAGCCTAATCAATTTCGGTATTTTCTGTTTTCATTCATTGCTTTTAGGTTCTAAAAAGCCTCCTGTCCACCCAGCGTGCTCGTCGACCACATCCAGACCCGCTGGCAGAGAGCGCAAGGCTGTCCAGCACAACCTCTAACACCCTGGGCCACACAGTAAGCTCTGCAGCTCTGAGGATGAACACTAAGAAGCCAAGCATTAACAGAAAGAACCTTCAGTACCCATGGGGGAGATACATTGCAGACTTAGTCAAAGTCAGCAAACAAAAGTAACAACAAATCCCGGGAGTAGGAGAGCTCAGAATCCAGGATTCCTAAAATCTAAAGTGCCCAATTTTTAGTGAAAATGTACAAGATACACAAAGAACCAAGAACGTGACCCATGCACAAAAACTAGGCATTGCAAGGAAACAGGCTGAGGGGCCCCAACGCTGGGCACAGCCCATAAGGGCTTCCTAACAGCTGCTCTCACCTTCACACAGGGACTTCCCAGTCTGCCCATTTCTGGGTGCAAATCACCACTCCATCCTACCAGGTAAAAAAGATGAACAGACTGAAAACATCACCATGTCTCGGATCCACAGGGGAGAGAGGACAGGACACAAGGCAAAGCCCCAACCCTAAGACTGGCGAGGCCGACAGGCAAACACTGAGAGTCCTACTCACTAGGGCCCAGGGCCTCAGCAGAAACCAGCCTAGGAGCGACAGCTGGGTTGGAAAACAGGAACCAGAAGTGACGGATGGCTGGAGGCTCAGGGCGGACAAGCTGAGCGGTAACAACTCCGAGGCAGGCCCAGCTATAGCGGCCCCACAATGCTGGGGAATTTACGTCCAGGAGTTTTGCCACGTTCCCAAAATATCCAAGGAAAATGCCCCTGGGCTTCCAATGGAGATGCGGGAACTGCCCCACCAGGGACTGAAAATCACGATTAATATGCTAAGGACACTAGTGGATAAAGCTGGCCACGTGCAAGAGAAGCCGGCGAAGAGACGGAAAGTAAGGACCACACACAGATAAACACCAACGGGAAAGAAGGACACGTGTGACCGTCTTGTGAGCAGACAAGACGCGCCGAAGAACCAGGCGCTCCAGATCCTAATGGAATCCTTAAGACCAAAAAAACACAGGAAAACACAAGAGAACATGCAAGGACTGTGGGACAGCAGCGGGTGTGACACACACATAACGGGACTGCGGGAGGAGAAGGAACAGAAAGACTGAACAGTGGTGACTGAGAATTCCCCGTAATCAGTATCACACACCAAAGCCACAGATCTCAGGAAACACAGAACACACCAAGCAGGATAAATGCCACAAAAGCGACACCGGTGCACGCTGTCCTCAAACTGCAGTCAGAGAGGCTCTGGGGGAAAGTGACACGTCTGGTAAAAGACTGTTCTCCGAAACGCAAAGAACTCGTACAACTCAGCGAGCGAGCCCAACTGTACGACGGACAGAAAACTGAACAGAAACCCTACAAGAGAAAACACACAAATGGCAAATCAGCATATGAAAAGGTGCTCCCTGTCCTTTGTCACCAACAAGGGGACAGCACGCCCACCTAGTACCTCAACAAAACCCCAACCACGGATGGCACCGGACACAGTGAAGACAGCCCACAGGAGTCCTCCACTGGAGGACAGTGTGATAGCGTCTTCCAGAACGGAGCATGCTCTCACCACACGACCCAACAACAGCCTTCCTTGGTTTTTACCCAAAGGAGCAGAAAACACGTGCACACAAAAACCTGCACGCGCAGGTTTGCAGCATCTTTACTCACAGCTCCCGGCACGTGGAAGCAGGTGCCGTGTCCTCCAGCAGGTGACGGATGCACCGGTCCATCCAGACAGTGGGTTACTGTCCTACACTAGAAGGAGCACCATCAGGCTGCCAGAGATGCTGAGCACGAGGGAAGCCGTGCACATCTGGAGGCAGGAGGCCCCCGGGACCACCATCATCCTCCCGACTTGACTGCAAGCCTCACCCTGCTCTCAAAGAGTCAAGTCAAACGAGAACTCAGTCTGTAGCCGACGATAAAAATAACCAAGTTGGGGCACTTGGGGGGGCACAGCCAGTTAAGAGTCCAACTTTTGGTTTCAGCTCAGGTCGTGATCTCGGGGTCATGAGATCGAGCCCCCCGTGTCCAGCTCCACACTCAGCAGGGTCTGCTTCCGGCTCGCACTCTCCCTCTGCCCCTCCCCTCCACGGACTTGCGCGCTCACTATAAATAAGTCTTTTTCAAAAAATGGAAAATTTGAACAAACGAAAATGGAAAATGATGAACTAAAAGGTGTGATAAAGCGAAAAATTCACTAGAGGAGCTCAACAGGAGATCTGAAATGCGGAAGAACGGCCAACAAAAAGGACGGTAGAGATTATTCGGTCTGAAGAACAGAGAGAACATTAATAGCGCCTCAGAGAGCTGGTGACACCAGAGCACTGACCGCGTGCGCAGCGGGAATCCCACGAAGAGGAAACAGGACGAATGTCCCGTGACAGTCTAACGTCCCCCAGAATCACTCTGTACCCCCAGGTTTTGGGCTTATCTCGACCATCACACAGGAGCAGCGGTCACAGAGCCAACCTTTAGAGCACCACGGCGCAGTCAGACTGGCGGTACTCGCCGCAGGAAGCCTTCCCTGGAAAGAAACCAACGTCCCACATACAAACACAAGAGGAAAAGGCAGCACCACAGTCCTCGTCCTGTGAATCCCTGAAGAGCCACAAGATGACTCCTACTGTGGCCTTGTGCACAGAGCCACGCACGGAGCACAACACACGCGGAAAACCAGCGCTCTCCGCAGAGCCCCGCTCCTGGAACAAACATCCAACCAAGAACCAAAGAGGACGGTGGAGAGCAGAGCGTGACCGGGAAAGGTGGGCGCCCCCTGCGTCGGGGTACGGGCCGTGCCAGGGAGGACTGGCGCTCCGTTGGCGCAGAGGCAGCATGGCAGCCCGTGCTCGGGGGAGCAGGGGACACTGGGAGAAGAACGGAAGTGTGAGAAGCAGAGGCTGAGACTCAAGGGAAGGGCTGCTCAGTAGAGGAGCCTGGCATCGGTCAACAAAATGGAAGAAACCAACCTGAGATGGCCAGGGCATCGCACGGAGGCTGCGGACCAAGAAGCATGGAAGGGAAACCAGGCAGAGGCAGCGCAGACACGAGGGCCGGGGCAGGGAGAGGAAGCCACGAACTGCACCCACGCGTGAGAACGGGGGCAGGGGGGCCTGCATCTCTGCCCACGGCTGCAAGCCGCTGCCCCCGCCAGGCCCGTGCGGAGCAGCTACGAAGCAACGCACATTCCAACAACCAACTGTCCCAAGCTCACGGCACCCCGCGAGGTCCGCGGCCCACGGACAGCGCACTCAGCGCACCCGGGATGCGGACTCACGGCCAAGCCTCCCGCGTCCTCGGCCTCCCCGCCAGCCTCACTGACACCGAGCCCCTCAGGACCGCTCGCAGCAGCACCAGCCCAGAGCTGCTCCCGGCAAAGCCATGCCACGCCGCGCCCTCGGAGGGACAGCCCCGGACGGGACACTTTCTCGGGAAGACTCGGCGCAGGGAAGAAACCCCAGTTGCAGACTTTCCACGGAGTAAGACTGACCCGCAGTTCGCTTGGCCGGCCTGGCACGCGGATCTAGGCCGCAGTCCAAGGGCTGTCAAGTAAGCAGGAGCGCTTCCTACTCGGCGGCCCACGGCACGGCTGAGGGACCGGGAGGACTCGACTAGACTTCACAAACTGCTAAGCTCCAAATGCGGCTTTAGACTCTGAAACACTCACCCTATGTACGTGGAGACACTCCTGTGACTCTGCGCCGGCTGACGGATGTGCACAGGAACCCCACTCCGCAAGGGGACGCGCCAGCGCCCACGGTAACGGACCTCCAGCGCTCACACTCCCCTCTAACATAAGTAATAGGCCACCTGATGCCTGTAATGGCTTTAAACCACACGGTGAGCCTTTCCACAGTCTCCTCTTGGAAGACTGTAAGTGGGAAGACGGAATACTACAGTATTCTACATAAATATTGAGATATTACAAATTCTACATAAATACGGAGACAAAAACAGAAGATTACTAAAGAGAGATGAGCAGAGAACATTAGGTGGTTGTGACTGTGCGGCCAGTCACGGGCCATCTTTACGCCGTGCCTCCCGTAGTTCTCCGGTGTGCCACATCACAGACTGGTGGACACACTCAAAAATAATAAGTTATTCTTAAAACAAGTTTTGCAATTACTCACCACATTGTAATAGCTTTTGTTAATGGCAGTCGTGTCAAATCCTTTGGGAGGGCTCTTCAACGCTCCTGACTTGGGCGATACAGGCTTTTCTGAAATGAAAACGTAGCACAATTTTACTGCCCAGCACTCAAGACCCCCAAACACGCCAGCCCTACACAGCCCAGAGCGACGGGTCCGGGGCCGCTGCTGAAACAACCCATGGAAAAGGGAAGCTAAACAGGACCCATGTCTCTCCCCCTCGTGCTCAGCTCCCTGAGGTCAGGAGCCAGCGTCTCCGCCCCACACATCGCTCACCCCATACACCCCCCATCCAGACTTGACATCTGACAGACCGGGCTCACAACTGACAGCAGGTCAAACAACACCAGCAGAGCTACACCCACAACTCAGGAGCGCAGTGAAGACAAAATACTGGGGGCACAGAACCAGAGACGAAGTCGGCGACCCCCCGTCTGGACTGTCCCTCCAGAATCCAGAGGGCTCCGAACGCGAGTGTCCCTGAACAAGTAGGATCTGCCGCCAAGTGACGAGCAAAGAAGGAGAGCCCCGCCCAGCAGGGACAGAAAACAAGACACCGGGAAGCCTTCATGAAGAACGTCTGCCCCAGAGAGGACGGTGGACGCACTCCCAAGGACGGCAGGAGGCGAGCATCGGTGCATGGCCCAGCTTTAATGCGGCGTGACAGCTATCGGCGCAGCGTCTACTAACGGAGGACACGGCTCTCGGTGGGATCGTGCGCGGTGCCCACCGGTCCCTGTCCAGGATCTGGGGCCTGGCAGGGAGCAAGGGCGAGGAGAAATCTCGAGAAGCGTGTCCTGAGAGAGGCCGTCCGTACGGTGCCCACCCACCTCCCCCGCATAAACCCCCGTCCTGGCCCGGTGGGGGGCTGTGCCCAGCGCCCTTCCCCCTGCCTGTGCGCAATCTCCCCTGCACTTCCGCAAACACGCCCCAAGCCTCGCGCCCCAGATCCCACCCGCCTGTCCAGTACTGCCATTGTCCTCCTAGCGAAAGAAACCCCAAAAGCCCAACACGCACACACACTGTGGGCCCTCCCTTCCTGCACAACCGTCCACCGAAGCCTTCCTTCAGCGCGGCGCTGTAAGGTCTCCCAAATGGTTGAAAATGAAAAACCAAACGGTGACGTGCCCACGGGACGGAACACAGACTCCGTGAGAGAAGAATTCCTTCCGAACCCCTAGGGACGGCGCATCCGTTCGACGACTGCACTTGCCTCGCCCGTCGCCCATCTGCAGCCGGGTGTGGAACTACAGACGCAACCGGCTTGGCTCACCCTGACGATGCCTCCTCATCTTTCAAACCCGTAATCTAGGGGACAATCACCCACAGACGTGAGCGGAGAGCACTGGTGCCCGAACGGCAGCCACAGAGACCGCAGTTCCCAGCACACGTGCTGCTACCTTGAAGCCGCCTTCCACGGTGAAAGCTAATCACTTGCCAACTGCCTCACTTCACTTCAGACACACCTGGCGACCCCCCAGGCAACAGTATTCCATGTACGCACTCGGACAACTACAAGGAAGTTTCTTTAAAAGAAGTTTCATGGGTGCGTGGGTGGCTCAGTGGGTTAAGGCCTCTGCCTTCGGCTCAGGTCATGATCTCAGGGTCCTGGGATCAAGCCCCACATCGGGCTCTCTGCTCAGCAGGGAGCCTGCTTCCCCCCTCTCTCTGCCTGCCTCTCTACCTACTTGTGATGTGTCTGTCAAATAAATAAATAAAATTTTTTAAAAAATTAAAAAACAAAAGTTTCAGGCCCCAACATTATGTAAAAATACAGAGAACAGCGGAGAGCCAGACCATGCAGGCAGAGCGGCAACACCGGGTCTCTCCCTCTCACAACACGGAGCCCACAGCTTTGCCGGGTGCTGCACGGCACCTACCTGGACGGGAGCGCTTGCGAACATCTCCCGCAAAACCCTGTGCCAGGGGCGCCTGGGTGGCTCAGTGGGTTAAAGCCTCTACCTTCGACTCGGGTCATGGTCCCAGGGTTCTGGGATCGAGCCCCACATCGGGCTCTCTGCTCAGCAGGGAGCCTGCTTCCTCCCCTCTCTCTCTCAGCCTGCCTCTCTGCCTACTTGTGATCTCTGTCTGTCAAATGAATAAATAAAATATTTAAAAAAAAAAAAAACAACCCTGTGCCATTCCCACTGGGGACCCTGAGGCAAGGAAGGGCTTGCGGTGCCGCCAAGCGCAAGGTGCCCGTGTAAGCAAGGCGCCCTGCCGCCGACACCCCACGCCCCCAGCTGGCAGGACGCAGCTGCCCCGATCCGCCAGCGCCACGAGGCTGAGACCAAGGGCTCGGCAGGGTCCCCGCCAACAGCCACACGAGGGCCTGCCCCACACGCATCCCAGTGCCTAGACTGTCAGGAGAGCCATGCCCAGAAGGGACACTTCCTCACAGCAGAGCGGCGGGGGCCTAGGTTGCCAGGTTTACCAGGAAACTCCTGTGCAGCCTGAGGGAGCCTCCTGGAGCTCTCTCCCTACCCCCAGATCCCTAAAACATAAGGACAACAAAACCTACACACACTGAAATGTGAGGTACCGGACAAGAAGTCACGGCCAATCGTAACAAAAAATGTACACAGGAAACTGTAGAAAATACTCAGCCTTCCCAGTATCCTAAAAAACAAAACAAAACAAAACAAAAACAAAAAACACCAACATCCCATCTGGGGCGCACCTGAGAGCTAAGCACGGTCCACTGTGACTGAGCAGCAGGGAACCCACGAGGACACGATTTCAGGCCGCCCTGCCAGGGGCCAGAGGATGCAGATCTTCCCCTTCTTGAAACAGACTAAAAATGCCAAAAACAAGAAAACTGAAACATAAATATGCTAAACCAGAAAAGGGGGTGGGGAATCCTCGTGGCGCTGACAGGGAGGGCCCCTGGGGACTGAGGCTGGGGGACCTCTTGGTAATCCTTTAGGCTGACCCAAGAGAAGCCTAAAGCCCCTGCCCACCGACCCCGGGAACCAGCAAGGCCACGGGCTGGCTACTCGGCCACGGGAGAGATCAAAACCCGGAGCCTAGCCCTAGCCATGGGAGGAGGCCTGAATCCACAGCAGGCCCCAGAGGCCCACCAGGATCTGCCTGGGGCCACAGAAACTCCGGGAGCCCCTCAGGAGGCCAATGTTGCTCCCTCTGTAGGGACACTTCCACAAGCCAGGGTACACCCCCACGAACCCCAAAGCCAGATCTGTAACCAGGAAGCACGAGCTCACGAAGAACCGGGCCCAGAGTGTCAGCGGATGCGACCGCGAGGGAAATCAGAACGGACACTGCGGCCGGGCGACGGGGCGACTGCGACGCGCGAGGGAAATCAGAACGGACGCTGCGGCCGGGCGACGGGGCGACTGTGCAGGAAGGAGGCTGGCAGCGCCTGGAGCGGAAGCAGCAGACTGAAGGATAAAGAGGACAGGAGAAAGAGACCGGTACGACGCCTGCAAACCAGTACACAATTCCCGGAAGTGAACACTGTGGTCACCGCAATGACCTCAACGGACGGCTACCCTCGCAGGGGAGGGGGACTGCGGAACGCAAGTGTCCGAGGCGCGCACGCCCGAGGAAGGAAGCCCCGGAAAGCGGAGCCCAGGAAGACAGAGGAAAAGCTGCAGAGGACACAGTACGCAGCTGAACGGGATTTCAGGAGAAAGCAGAAGCAGCGAGCAGGCAGCATTCCTGGAGGTGCTCTCCAGAAGCAGAAACCAGCCCGAACGGGGGCCCGGGGGGAACCGCAGCACCCCTAGGCAGCACTGAAGGAGAGGCCCCCACATCGCTGAGACCTCCGTTCCAAGAGCCCGGAAAACGCCTGCCCCTGAGAGCCCCGAGCCTTGGCGAGCCGCGGTTCTTCCTCTACGTGCGGACCCATGATAGAGCTTAACTGGCAGGTTAGGCCCAGTCAGAGATGAACGAAAACCCTAATAAAAGACTCTAAAAAAAGTCACCCTGGGGGGCCTGGGTGGCTCAGTGGGTTAAGGCCTCTGTATTCGGCTCAGGTCATGGTCCCGGAGTCCTGGGATCAGGCCCCGCATCGGGCTCTCTGCTTGGCGGTGAGCCTGCTTCCCCCTCTCTCTCTGCCTGCTTGTGATCTCTGTCGGATAAATAAATAAAATCTTAAAAAAAAAACTAAAAAAAAAAAAGTCACCCTGTGCTATACTCTCCCGGTGTGGCGAGGGCTTGAGGGGATGGATGCCCACTGAGGAAGTGAGGCTACGGCTCACCTCCCGCCCCACGTCGTTGCTTGTGGACCTCGACAGACCGCAGGGAACAGACCACAAAAGCGTGACCGCGAATGAGGGGCGCCCCCGTGCACCACGGCCCTCGGCCCTGGCTACGGGCAAAGGCGGTCAGATACAGCCACTGCCCGTAACTCAACCATCACAGGCTTCTTTCTGTGACGATTTCTGAAGAACGCTCATGGACGAGGACAATTACGAGTAACTGGTCCGAGAGCGCACGCACGGCTGCCCCTCCTCCGTGACAAAGGGACCCAGCAGCCGCAGTCAGCCCTGAGCACGGTGGCTCCCACTTCCTCGTCCTACCTTCCGCACGACAGCGGTCACCTCGTCTGCGAGTCCCCACACCGGGTCACATCACCCGCTCTGTGCAGGTTCATTTCACCGTCAGCAGCTTCCTCGCTGCCACAGCACCCTCGGCCTGGGTGGTACCTTGCCCCACAGCCTCCCCGCTCTCTGCACGACCTCACACCAGTGTAGACGCTCGGGCACCTCAGCGTCAGGACGACCTGCCCCTGCTCCTCTGCAGCTGAATCTCAGCAACTCCCACAGAAGACAGCAGGACACACACACGCTCTTCCGGCTCCAGCAGTTAACCCTGAGATCACTCCTCCTTTTCTAGAAGCATCATGCAGGGGATCCAGATACTAGCAACGTACCATCAATACTTCACGGTGTCCGTCAGACTCGGACTTTGAAACCCAACCATCAGGCCACTGTCACAGTGGACAAAACGGGCTCCTACCCTCTCAAGCCAGTTGCTGTCGGAGTTCGCTACACTCCGGCCCGCCGGCTTCCTGAGCCCAGGGAACCTGGTAAGGTCTACGCAGCAGGTCTACGCAGCACGCCCCGTTCCACCTCTCAGCCTTGTCTTGAATGGCCGCAGAATGCCCAAGGGACAGTCACCTGTCACCTGTCCACTCCACCTCATCTTCTATTCAGAGAGCCACAGGCAGGCTTCACGATCTCTGGAAGGACACTGGGTTTTCTCACTGCTCCTCTCCTAGTTCCCACAGCAGAGCCTGTGCCGCCTGGGCAGGGCCTGTGGCCGCGAATCGCGCGCACCGAACAGTCCTGCTGACGGAGCGCGCAGAGCGCAGGCGACCCGAGGCAGAGCGGACGGCTGGGA
This sequence comes from Mustela nigripes, assembly GCF_022355385.1. Classification (NCBI taxonomy): domain Eukaryota; kingdom Metazoa; phylum Chordata; class Mammalia; order Carnivora; family Mustelidae; genus Mustela; species Mustela nigripes. The sequence goes on along the minus strand of NC_081571.1, from coordinate 83,099,734 downwards.
AAGGCCCAGGTGGGGGCTTGCGCTACAAAGTGGGCCACAGCCAAGCCACCCGCCCCGGGTTTACTGTCAAGCATTACCAATGTAGGGAAGCAACGAGAGACGAAAATGGAATGTCCAGGCTTTCGCGGGGAGGGAAGGAAGGCGAGGCGCCCAGGAAGCGCGTCTCCCGGACGCACGTCGGCGCACAGAAGCCCCATGTGCGCACGGGGGCTGCAGAGGGGCCGTGGGCCGGATGCGGAGGCAGGCGGAGCCGGAACCCCACTGCCCCCACCCCCGGGGCTCTGTCTTCCTTGCTTGCTCTTTACAGGCCCTGCCGCACAACCGTTTCATCAGCACACACAGAGCTTTAGACGAACATCCTTAAGACCGGAGGACTGTCAGCCCGGACCCCCAAACAACTGTACGTCAGCAGCCTAGGGGACATGTCCTTGGAACAGCACGTTCAACCAGGCGCGGGACACAGCCACAGCCTTGCACGGAACACGCGCTACGGCACCTGCCGACACAGCTGTCTGGGGCAGCACACGCTCGCTCACCTGCAGCAACGCTCACTCCCACATCCCGAGAAGGCGCCACACCCTCGTGTCCCAGACCCTCCGTGTGTCCGGCCCGCTTCCCCACACGTGCGGCAGAGGTAAAGTCTTACATGGGGTCACTCTCCGCCTGCTATCACCTCTCCATCTGGAAGAAACGGCAGCCAGGCCTCCCCGGCAGAGCAGCCTTCCCTGCGGGCCTGCGGAGCCCTAACGTCGCACACGCACACACTTACTTCCAGCAATACAGAAGTACGCTTGTCACCTCGGGTCCTCTCCCTGCAGATTATATCCATGACACGATTCTCCCACAACAAAATTAAACCCAGCTTGCGTTTTGGGCCACTTTTTGATGTCAAAAGGAAGCATGACCCCCCAGCCCAGGGGTGCATGACCTGCACGGAGGTCCCCTATGGGCGGACGGGCTCGAGAGCAGCAGCCAGCAGTGCCCCCTCCCCCAGGACCACCCGCCTTGTTGCTTCTCTCCTTCGGTCTCCAATTTAAGAAATTCTTCACTGAACGTGCAGAAAACATACCCCTTGTGTGTAGGAAAGGCAGAATTCCCTGTTTTTACAGATCAAAACAATACGCATGGGCAGTCAATGTTCATAACGGGTACGTGCCGTTAAGTTTTGGAAACGTCCTTCTGCAGACTCCTGGGGGACAGCAGTCTTCAGGGAAGGTTATTTGAAACAAGAGGGCACACACAGGTCAAGGGCAGCCGCCTACACAGGTGCGGCCCCCCAGGACGGCTGCAGCCTGCAGCTACGAGACCAAACGCTCACAGCCACTTACACTGCCACGAAGCACGATGGATCACGTAGACATCCTCGACACTTACCTAGAGGCAGCCCAGAAAGGGTCACTGAGAGGCTGACTGTGGGTGTGTTGATTCAAGAACACGATTCATGAATCAGAACTGTATCGAGGAGAAACTCACAATTTAAAGGATGTCCACATTTTTGTTTTACAAGGAAATGATCCTACGGGATTGACAGGTCTGGCACGTTTTGTTTACAGAAAATGAAGAATTACACCGTGAATTGCAATGCTTATCTGAAACACATCTTTCCAAAAAGGAATACCTGTCCAAAATCAGAAAGTCACAGCAATCACTAAGAAATGACAATACCAGCAAGCCATCGTGGCTCTCGAGTTCTCTGCTGTTGTGAAGCGACAGAGTAAAAACAGAATTTCCGGTCTGTCCTAAATGCCCACATCTAAAGTCAGACAGGGGGAAGTTTCACTAGAATGTACTCAGGTACCTGTGAACGGGGCGCGGGAGGTAATCCCTCAGCCCAACTGTTCAGCTAAAGAACACTCAGCATGACGGGTCCCCAGTAGGAGCGAACATGCTCTTTACACTTTAAATAAACAGAAAGAGAGCAAACTTTCCCAAGTTACTTGTCTCCGTCCGGTACAAAAACCTGGGACTCCGTGTGACCCACTGTGGTGACATGTTTAAAGGGTCTCTCGTGGGCGTGCACAGAGAAACACGGGGTGAGATGTAAAAACTGGGGAGCAGCATGCAGTCACCCTGACGGAAGTCAACCAAGACACGTAACGGCTTTCTTTTTTAAAGATTTTAAAATAATCTCTGCACCCAATGTGGGGGCTCAGATGCACGACCCCGAGACCAAGAGCCGCATGCTGCACTGACTCAGCTAGCCAGCTGCCCCTTCTAAATACTTTTTTTTCCTTAAGTCAACTCCCCCCGCGCCCCCCCCCGTAACCGCTAGTTGTTCAGCGGGCGCGGCATTCGTCCCCACCAGCCATCTGGCCCCGCACCCCCAAAACAAGGCCTGGTGCGGCACCACCAGACTTCACGAGGGTGACGACACACCGAGAAACCCCAGACCCCCAGGAGCAACACCACGCGTGCCCACGTCCTTTAGGACACAACTCCCAAACGCCCCCGGAAGAGGCCTTTGAGACTCACAGACTATCTTTTCCACGTAACTGTCAAAGGGTGACTCAAAACTCCACGAGGAGAGAAAGAGCTGACAAGGAACATTTCACCTGCACTCTGCCTGTGGCAACTCAAGGTCAGCCCAAGATTCCCATTAAAATGAGTCATTCATGGGGCGCCTGGGGGGCTCAGGGGGTTAAAGCCTCTGCCTTCGGCTCAGGTCATGATCTCAGGGTCCTGGGATCGAGCCCCGCATCGGGCTCTCTGCTCAGCAGGGGGCCTGCTTCCCCCTCTCTCTCTGCCTACTTGTGATCTCTGTCAAATAAATAAACAAATCTTTATAAATAAATAAATAAATGAATGAATGAAATGAGTCATTCGTGGAACACCCAAGTGGCTCAGTTGGCGAAGCAGCCGCCTTCCTTTGGCTCAGGTCATGATCTCAGGGTCCTGGGATCGAGTCGCACATCAGACTCCACACTCGGCAGGGAGTCTGCTTCTCCCTCTCCCTCTGCCACCTGCCCCTGCTCGCTCGCTCTCTCAGATAAATAGAATCATAAATGAGTCACTCAGCAGAATTCAAGGCCCACGTTCAACAGAGATGGCCAGAGCCGGGCTCCACAGTGATGGCTGCCCCAGCACCAGCTCTGCAGCCCCCTGGCCCTCACTGGTAAAGGCAAAGATGACCTTACCCTCCCCTCTCCCTTCCCCAACTCCAGCATCTTCCTGGGAATGGCCCAGGTCAGCACTCTTGGCCCCAGGATGGCCATCAGACTGCAGGACTGGCCAGGAGCTGGGCTCCGAGCCCGGACACAGTCCTTCCCCAGGCCCGACCAGGGACTACTGGCAGGCCCAGCCCAGCAGCTGAGTCTGTGAGACTAAGGCGACATTTCCAGCTCAGTCAGCCTGACAGCAGTGCTGCGGGCACAGCTGGCCACACACCTGCGTGGAGGAGGAGGTTCTGGGCCCAGAACCGAGGTGTCCCAACGGCTTCGGGGATCACGGTGGGGATGGAATGAGGCCACAATTACAGCACTTCACACGATAACCAGAACAAAAGCCACAAAGACACCATTTACTGTGACCTCTAGTGCGGTGAAGATACTATCTTTGTTATCAACTAGGGGAAAACAGCACAGGTGAAGTACCGTTCCACACCCGGTAACACGATCCAAGCACAAAGTGTGGTCAAGGACATGGAGAAACTGGAACCATCGTGCACTGCTGGGGGGAGCAGCAAGGCGGCTCGCCAGGGTCTCACGGGCACCCCCGGAGCCAACTGCACCCCAAGGCACACGGCCGGAAGGACGACAGGACTCAAGCAGATCTCACCCAGGTTCACAACAGCACTACTGACGATAGCAAAAGGTGGGAAATAAACAAATGTCCCGCAACCAATGAGTGGACAAGCGAAACGTGGTCTTGAAATAGAGAAAAACACTGATCTGCCCCCTGGTTCGGGACTCAGGAAATTAGCAGGGCTCTGAGAGCTCTGGATCAGGAAATATGCTCAAAGGCCAAGTATGAGAATAAAAGATGCCCCCAGTGCTCTTACCACCAGCAAATTACTAGTGAGGTCACGGAGCTGCTCGGACACCACCCAGCTGGTGTCAGAAGGGCTGGGGAGGGGCACTCAGCGCCACATTCACAGCGGCCCGAGGGCTTCACACAGCAGCCCTGGGACAGCACAGGCTGGAAGGGCAGAGGCCCGCTTCGGCGCGGACGCTTTCCCACATGCGGCAGGACTACAAGTGCGCGGGGTCTTCTGCTCTTTCAGCAAGGCCTCCTCTGACTTTATTGTAAGGAGACAGCACCGGAGGACCCACCAAATACATGCTCGTCCACTGTTTGTCTCCCCAGTAAGGCTTCTGCTCAACAGCAGGCTACTGCAGTTAAGTTTCTGGGGTATCAGAGTTACAGAGATTTGGGGCTGCGCCACGGGGTCGGCTCCCCCAAGCCCATAGTGCTCAAGGGTCACCCGTGTGCTCGAGACCTCCGCAGCCACAGCCACAAAGCCAGCAGTCCTGTACACGGCGCACACGGACCCCCAAGCTGTGCCACGAAGAGACACGCTCAGAAGGACAGCCGCTGTCCCAGCACAGCCCCAAGCAGGACCGCATGTGCAGAGGACACGCGCTGGGCGCACAGAATGTCACGGCCACACCCCTCTGACAGAAGGCTCGTCCGGAGGCGGCAGAACTTCCAACTCCTCAAGAATCCCACAACAGAAACGAAGGAAGTGCAACTACTACTACACCCTTTCAAACAGCATCAGCCTCTGAATAAGTTTTTAGAAGTCAATGAAACTGATTACAGGAAACATAAACAAAGTGATGCATTTTAAAATACCCTACAAAGAAAAATCATACCTCTTGGCCGAAAGCACCCGTAGTGATACAAATTAAGAGCCTGTGTGACACGGCAAACCCCAAGTCCTTATTTTAAACGGATTATAATGACGGAATGAAATGCTACTTTTATGGATGGACCCTTGGTGCCAGCACCCCAAGGCGGCTGGAAGAAGCAGTGGGCAAGAGCGTGACTCCTCTGCCCAGGGCCGTCTCCCCAAGTTCCCCCGGAGAGGAGCGCCCCCGGAGAGGAGCGCCCCCGGCGCAGCGCCCGCCCCTCTGCCTGCTTCCGCCCGGAGGCCGGGCAGCAGCGCCTCCGCCGGCCTCCGCCAGCGCGCACTCACCGCTGGGCTTGACCTCCCGCACGTAGTTGCTAGGAAACCAGCCCGTCCTGCCGTTGTGCATGCCTTCCCACCAGCCGCCTTCCTCCACCCGCGTGACGTGGATGACGTCTCCCTTGGCGAAGGAGAGCTCGTCTTCATTGGTCTGCTGGAAGTTGAACTTGGCTCTCACAACCAACTGGCTGTTGCTGTTGTCGGTCATGTCCTGGAAAGGGAAGAAGGGGGAGAAAACTTCACATCAAAGTAGAAGACGTTCGACTGGAATGCCCCGTGCCAGGAGCAGAAAACCTGTCCAAGCACACAAACGGGTTGGGGACCTGCTCCAGTGTCCTGACCTCCAGCACCCGGCTCCCGTCCCGGAGGAAACCCTCTTCATGCCTGAAAGGCTTTATTCTGCCACGGGTAGGCCTGTGTCCACACTACGCACTTTCACACGTACACGGACGTCGAAGCATACGGAGCATCTGTACAACCCCCCGGAGTTGAGAGTGTGGTCACTTCTAGCACTAGAATCACTTCAGTCTTAACAAACCACGTAACTAACCGTACGGCTGTGCCACCAACTCACTCTCCATTACTGGGCTGAAGGCTGCTTCTCCTGTTTTTCTCCCGCGAAACAAGGCTCCGTTGAAACTCCCTGCACGTCTCCTCACACACCTCTGAATAAGCCTACACATTAAATTCGGGTCAGAAAACATGTGTGACACACTCTAAATTTCAGCACCGATCTCTAAACTGCCCTCCGGAGGTCCCTCTCACAGCCGCGGCACTCCCGCCAGCGGCACCGAAGGGCCGGCGCAAGACACCATGTGGTGTTTTTACTCGTGCCAACTGCTGGCAAGAAATGGTATCTCCTTTCCATCTGCATTTTGTCCTCGGAGATCCAGCACATGTGCCATCTCTGAAAGGTGGGAAGAGGGAGGCAGACGGGAGAGAGTTTCTATTTCCGTCCATCCCAGACTCGGTTCTGCAGAGGCTCGCCACTGGGAACTACCAACAGGAGTAAACCAAATACTGCCCCCAAGGAAAGCCTGATCTCCGGGAGGAAGGAGCCAAGGAGGGGCAGCAGGCAGGCCCACTCACCCCCTGACGGGGCGCACCCTGTCAGCCTGCATCCAGGGGTCCCAGGGAATGGGGAAGGACATCCCGTAGCCCACGGAGCTCACTCCTCATGAAGCTCCGGAAAGCCGTGCCCTTCAACAGGGGAGTCAGCCAGGGAAGAGCAGATGACTCCACCTTCTGCACGGTGCAGGGAGGGACGAGCGGAGCTCAGAGGGAGGGGACGGTGGGCACAGGACAGCTCCCACGGCCGGCGGCACGAGACTGCAGGGGTGCTCCCGGGGGAGGAGTGAGAAACGCTCCCCAGTCCGGAAGCACAGGAGACTCTTGGAAACAGGCAGGAGACCAGGGCTGCAGTCAGGAACGGTGCCGAGAAAGCTCCAATGGCAACAATTCCTAGTTCTAGACAACAAAACGTGGTCAGGAAAGGACGAACAGTCACTGCACAGGCCCCGGCCACGCTGTGGGTCTGGGGCGTGGTGATGCTATGTGGACCGGACCCAACGGAAACCACAGGGGAAATCCAGGGGGAAGGTACAGGCCAGGGGGCGCAGTGTGAGACCCCCACACCCCTACTCCACGGCAGGTTTAAGCAGCCAAGCTTCACACAGGCGTTCACTGAGACAGTGGGAGAGATGGGGCCGCCTGGCTCCTCGTGCCCAAAGTCCTGAAGGACCTGATTCCAAACTAGGTGCAAGAGTCACCAAACAGAGAAAAAGCAGCATAGACACAGGGACAGGGCTTAAGGAAGGGCAGACAGCTCCCCAAATGTTTAATACTTGCGTATCTCACATCAATATGTTATAGAAATTGATGTGTTTAAACACATCCATTAAATGTTTCATCTAGTAAATTAAACATGTCACACGTACGCATATTTAATGCTTCGGACATGTCTTCCGCATCTGGCAACACTGAAAGACAAAGCTCCGGCCTACCGATCACCTCAAATGGGAGGCTTGCTGGCGCACGCCAGCGGTGAGGGGCAGCTGAAGCCCCCCACACGGAAAGAGCATGCATGTCCCCGCTCTGAGGAGGGAAGCAGGCAGAGCAGCCACTCTGGGTCGGCTCATCCGCAAACCACGGCCGTCCCGCACAGGCTGACCGCCACGCCCTCCTCTCGGCGACCACCCGGGGCAAGCTGGCTCGCTGCAAAACCTGCACAGCGCCAATCCTGGTGACCACCTTCCACAGTGGATGCAACACGTACCCAGGCACACGCACAGAGCGGGCCCCTTGGAGGCTGAGCCACTGCCCAGAAACGACCCTGCAGTCAGCCCGTCCACCTCAGCTCAGCAGCCGGTGCTGAGGCCCTCTCCAGGCACCAAGGAGACCGGAACATGACAAGTGAGGTCAACAACACTCTCCCACCAAGGTGCAAATTCTCTGCAGTCAGGCACACACTAGAGAAACACCACAGAAGCCTCTTCCGCTTCAGAAGCGGCCACTCCACAGGGCAAGGACAGGGGCCCGTGGACAGGCAGGCAGCCAGCCTAGATCCACCTAAATTTCGGATTCCATAGACGTCCACCAGTTCAGAACCTACTAGAGACCTCAGTGGAAGATGCTGTCCTAAGGAGTGCTAAGCGAGCAGGACGCCCCAGACGCGATGCAAGGCGTGCCCACCCACGATGCCGCAAAGGGCCCTCACCCACGCGGACGAGGAGAGCTCTGGTCACTGCCACCAGGGCCACAGAGCCGCGGGAGGTATTTAACCACTACCTTATTTTGGATTTCTCTTCTTCCCATTTTTAAAGTGCTCCTGCAACTAAAGCTCGCCCCATCTCCGGGTTCAAGGGGACAGCCCACGGCGGCCCACGAGGTAACAGGCTGAGCGAGGGCAGCCGCTCACAGAGCGTGTACGCGCACCAGTTCCATTTATGCCAACTACAAAACAGGAAAGCTTGGCTTTGCCGTCAGAGCTCAGGCCAGCAGATGGCTCTGGGAAAGGAAGACCTAACAAAGGTGACGCTGGTCTGATCAAGTTCTGCTTCTCGATCTTACACGGGATGTGCGACTTGTAGACATCCATGAGGCTGTTCTCCTGGATGCAGGTTTCAGGTCAGGGAGGGGAGGACACTGCGGGCTAGGGGTACAGCACCTCCGCTGGGAGCAGGAACGTTCCCCATCACCGGCCACCTCCTGAGGCCTACGGAGGCCTGCCTATCAATCATACCATGCACACCCAGGTATGCGTCAAGCAAGTGCTCTGACCCCGCGTTCTGAGGTTAGCCCAGTAACCCAAAACCAGGATGTTCCGGCGCGTGCCGTCACGTGAAGCTCCCCCCGCTCCCTGCAAGCGCTCAGACTCCACTGATAGAAGAAGAGGCTGTCAGGGAACACCCAGTCTCTACTCCAACAGCTAGTACTTCCCGGACTCGTGAGCGTATGTAAATGTGACTTCTCTGCGGCCGTTTCCTTGAAACGCACGCGGTCAAGCAGACGCAGCAACTAGACGATGTCCCCTTTGTGTTCCAAACCTGCCAGCCCACACCATCAGCCGTGAGACACTCGCTGCTTTCAGCTGCGTGGGAAGGTTGTCGAGAGCATTCCGAATCGAGGACATCTGGTGCACCGAGTCAGCCCAGGACTCATGCTTGCTGGGCAGAGGAAGTGGGAAGGTTAAAACCGTGAAAAACACACGGATATATGGTCCTCCGTGCCTTAGAGACCGTTCTGGGAGCTCAGGGACCAGTCCCAGGAGGTAGCAGGGACCGCAGGGACCAGGAAGGGCTGTAAGGGCTCCTGCCAGGGGAGTCCGGGGTGACGGGAGCAACCACATCCCCGCATCGGACTCTTCTCCGCATCTGTGGAAGGGAAACTCGGGAGCCCACGTCACACTTACCGGGAGTCGGGATGAAAACTCAGGGCACAGAGGGACAGGAGGGCAACCCAGAAAAGAATAAGGAGGGAACAACAGGGAAGGGCCAAGGGAAGAAATCCGAGCTTCCAGGTCCGTGAGGACAACGCCCTGCGACTGCTCGAGCGCCCACCTCCCACGCGGGAGACCGACCAGGAGCAGACGGATTCAGAGACCCAGAAGCGAGACTGCGCGGACAGCAAGCTCCGAGGCGGCGGTTGGGCAAGACCTGGCCAACCGGAGCGGCAAGTGCCGAGTCAGGACGTGCACCCAGGGGGCCCTGAGAGAGCACGGAGAGCACCGACCCTTGCCTTGGGAACGGCAGTGCCGTACATGATCGGGAGATCGCAAAATTCATGTCCAGGAAACCTCGGACTGTTTTCAGCTTCCCACGGAACCTTTCAAATGAACAGAAAGTGATGGGCAGCTGGGAATCCGCGTGTCACCAAGTCGTCCTTCTCCCCCTTCCTCTCGGCCACCTCGCCCATCCCCCAGCCCCCTCTGGCAACCATCAGTTTGTTCTCTATGGGTTTGTTTTTGCTTTTTATTTCATTTCTCAGAAACCACCTGCAAGTGGACCAGGTAGTACCTGCCTTTCTCTGACCTGTGCCGTTCCGCGGCACCCCCTCTAAGCCCATCCGTGCTACGCAAATGGCGCGGCCCTGCTCTTCATGGCCGAGTAATAGGCCCTTTCGAAGTATACTGCACGCCGCACGCAGCTGTCCTCGGGGACTCGGGCTGCTTCTACAAATAATGCTGCAGTAAACACAGACGTGCATGGATCTTCTCAAATCAGCGTTTGTTTTCTTCGGGCACATGCTCAGAGCAGTCACAGATCACAGGGCATCTCTACGTCCAGTCTGAAGACCGCGATACTGTTTCCCGCAGCGGCTGCAGGAATTTACGCTGGCGCCTGGCAGTGGTCTGCCCGAGGCTAGCCATTCCGGCGGAGGGAGGGGCTCTCTCACGCCGTGGTTCTGACACAAGTCTGTGATGGTTAGTGACCCTCGGCATCTCTCCGTGGGTCTTCGGGCCACCTACAGGTTTTTGGGAAAACGTCTATTCAGGTCCTCTGTCCATTTTTAACCAGATTTTTTGATGTTCATTTCTGTGAATTCTTCATGTATTTTAGATACAAGCTCCTTATCGAATAGGTCCCTTCCAAGAAACTTCTCCCGTTCAGCAGGTTCATCTGCTGATGGCTTCTTTGACAATAAGACGTTTCATCCTGGTGCACTCCTCATAGCTGTCTGTTTCCCTTGCCGGCGGAGACCTACCAAGAAAAAGGTTTCTGCAGCCGTTGTCAAAAAAAGGACTGCCTTTGTTTTCTTCTAGGAGTTTTATGATTTCAGGTCTCACATTCGGATCTTTCGTCCATTCTGAGTTTATTTGTGTGTGTGCCGTACGAAAGCGGTCTGTTTTCCCCACACGACTGTTCGGAGAGAGTGTCTTTCCCCGCTGTATATTCTCACCTCCTCTGCCACTGACCGAGACGATGTTTACTGGTATCAGACACACAGCTGGAGGCTCACTTCTGGCTCCCGGCTCTGGCCCGCTGACCTGTGTCCACTCAGGCGCTGGCACTGCGCCGCACCCTGAAACTGGGGACTGCGATACCGCCGGCACTGCTCTTCCTCAAAAGTGCCTTGTCTACTCTGAGTCTTTTGCGGCTCCACAAAAATTATACCAGGACTTGTTCTAGTTCTGGGACCAACTACTGGGACCCCGACAGGCACGCATCATGTGTGCAGACTGCTTGGGGGAGTGTGGGCCTGTGAGTGGCACGGACTCTCTAACCCAGGAGCATGTCCCCATTGGCCGGCATCGACTTTGAGCTCCTGCACTGTTTTCTAATGTTCAGAGTACGAGCTGTTCACCCCCTGGATCACGTTTATTCCTTTTTTATTCTTTTTGGCACAATTTTATAAAACCTCAATTTAAAATGTTTTTCAAATAGCTTGTGTATTCTTCCTTAATTTAGAATGAAAATACTCCCAATCGCGCTCTGCAACATTCACCTAGTGTTACACCTGGTGCCTCGTGGGCTCACTGCGGGGCCGCCTGAGGGAGTACAGGGAACAGCACCTGGAACAGTGCGCACAGAGCAGTGACACGCGGCGTAGCACATGCAAGAGCAGAGACGGTGTCGGCGCCACTCTAAGGAGAGCCGACGCGGAGTCAGCCTGGGCTCACAGAGTTCAGGAACACGTAACTATCCCACTGCCTTCCGTAGCTCCTTTTCAACCCTCTTCCATGAATTAAAGTCAAATTCCCTCCACAAGGTACAACTCTAGCCACTTTCTTTCTTTAGGGTCACCATTAACATACGTAATCTTCCATTCGTGTTGAAGCTGACCTTGTAGCTGTGGTCCCCAGTCACTCAAGAGCCAGGTTCTCCTCAGACTCGTGTGCAAGACCATGTGTCTCTAACACAGGTTTACTGAGGTGGTCCAGAAAATGAAGTCACATGACCAAGTGCCCCCACGAGCTCCAAAGAGGGCTGTGAGTGTTTGCACCAGGACAGCGGGGACAGCCTCTCCACACCCGGTCCCCGTCCCACCGTGCGCGGCGTCTCAGGGCAGCTTCACGGCTCTGCCAGATGTTCTCTGCTAACGGCCTGTATCCTAACAACTTAGACGTGGATCTTTCTTCACTTCCCAGGATAAGCGTTCACTTCAGTTCCTTTTCCACATCACCACCCGCCATCTGAAGGGAGTCTCTCCTTCGCCAACTGCATGCGGACTCAGGAAAGCACCCTAGGTCATGCTTAGAAACACCACATTTTGATTCTTCAGCTGTTGGCCATTTCTTCCTTGCACATCTAAAGTTCTGACTCCCATACTTCTGTACGTTTGCACAAAGCAAATAAAACACAAGGATCCGGGTAACACTTTGAAGCAGCCATCTCCCTACACTAGCACATCTAAGGAATCTTAAAATATAACCCAAACTGCAAAAGTTTCTCAGAAGCAGTCAAGGGTAACGTGGATCCTGTGGGAGACGCAAACACCACCCCAGCAAATGCACCCTCCGGCTGGGCAGTACCCGTACGGGGGCACGCGCAACCTTTCTGGACACGCCTGCACGCACTCATCTCCCCAATGTCCTCCGATCACCAACTCAAACTTACCAAGCTTCGATACTGGCCCTGGAACAATTTTGAAGTCCGGCTGTGCGAAGGCTGAGTTCCCAGGGAGTCAAAAGACTTGATCCGATGAGATGACGGCCGGGCACACACGGAGTCACTTCCCAGGCCGATGTCTGAAATGGTGGCGCAGAGAGGAGTGAGCTGAGACGCTGGCGAGCATGGCCCCCGCAGCACACCAGGCTCTCAACAGCGGCGACCCCCAGGGGACACACGGCACAGGCAACAGAGCACCCACGGATGCAGCAGCGCAGACGGCCCGCCCGAGACGGCCTGCGCGCGCTCTGGAAACTGACCGGACCCAACTACTCATCAGTTCTTCAGTGTAATTTTCAAATGTCTTTAAGGTTTTGTCACTTTTTAATATCTTCCGGTTCACATGGAAAACACAAGCCTCTGGAACTCAGAGCGTCCCCCCAACACTCCCAACACACCAGCCCCGCCCTCCCACGACTCCAGACAGAGCCTCCCGCAGTAACCAGCAGGAACTGTGTGCAACAAAGAAGACTCTTACTTTAAAAAAAAAAAAAAGAGAGAGAGAGAGAGAGAAATCCCCTTAGAGCTTTTAGCTAGAGACCCTTCTGAGGACTCCCCAGGAAGGGTCTGGGATCTGAGGAAGCCCAGGGAAGCCTGCGTCTGCCTGTGTGGGGCATGACTGGGGCTGCGTTCCCGGGAGCCGAGCAGGGCGGCGTGTATCAAGAGGGGCCCACTTCCCTGGGCTTCTGTCTGCCCTTCCTGCTGCCCACATGGCTCGACAGACACTGGGGTCTAGTGGGGTCCTCAAGCAGCCTTGCCAGCCCCAAGCATCTCCAACAGGCCGCTGCCATCGTCAGGTCCTACTTCAGGACCTTTCTACTACAGCAGGGCATAGGCCTCGGCAACCTCGAGCACAAAACCAGCTCCTCAAAAGCATTTCATGGGGATTCTGCCCACAGTGGCGACGTGCGGTTCCGTTCTCACCGGACTCCACCTTTCAAGGGACCATTAGTGCAATGAAGGGTCTCAGGACATCCCCTTCTTTCCCACTTTCTGCCCAGTCCAAAGGCAAGTGCTCATCGATGTTCCCAAAGAACACAAGCAGAACATGCCTCTCTCGACAAGCCCTACAGGCCAGGTACCAAGAGCGGCAACTGTGCTGTTATTCAGTCTTTAAAATAGAGATCGAAAAGGACGGTCACTTTCATCATGCTGACTTGAGTGACAAAATTTGAGCACACAGCCCGAAACAAAAGTGAGAAGTTCTTGGGGCGCCTGGGCGGCTCAGTCGGTTAGGTGTCCAACTCTTGATTTCTGTTCAGGTCATGATCGCAGGGTCATGGGATCGAGCCCTGCGTCAGGCTCCACACTCAGCACAGAGTCTGCTTGCGATTCTCCCCCCGCCCCGCCCCCTCGCCTCTTGCACACAGGCACGCTCTCACTCTAAAAACAAGGGGGGGGGCTTCCCAACTGAGAGGCTTCCAGTGTCAACACTGAAAGGAGGAATACCAAGTTTATCAGGTTTATTTTGCAACATTCCAAACAGGTCTTTGTCAAGAACACCTTATATCTTCTTTTTCTTTTTTTTTTTTTTTAAGATTTTATTTATTTTTCAGAGACAGAGGGAAAGAGAGCGAGCGAGCACAGACAAAGAGGCAGGCAGAGGCAGAGGGAGAAGCAGGCTCCCCGCCGAGCAAGGAGCCCGATGTGGGACTCAATCCCAGGACCCTGAGATCATGACCTGAGCCGAAGGCAGCTGCTTAACCAACTGAGCCACTCAGGCGTCCCAAGAACACCTTATATCTTCTAAGTGTCCAGTGCTCTAAAGGGTACGTGAGACACTTGTGCACAAGGGGGGTACAAACAACGGTTCTGTGCCCAGGAGACATCAGATCCAGGCCACGTTTGGGACGAGGAGCCCCGATCCGAGGGCATGGATCAAAGCTGCCCCAGGGCACCCCCCCTTTCCTAAGCTGGCACCTGGTCTTCAACTGCAGGGAGACCCAGCAAGCAGCAGCAAGGCCAAGCGGCCCTCCGCCCTCCTGAGCAGCCACCAGAGGCAGAGGCCCCAGGGCCAGAAGGGTCTCCAAAAAATGACATGGGGATTGCCTCTGTGTCTGCTGCTCTTGTCCCGTCTACAGGAGACCCCTATCGGTCCCCGGACACAAAACTGAGGCTCGGGTGGTTACTGCAGCAGCTGACAAGCAGGACCCGCACAGCAAAGACACGCAGCCGTGCCTGCCCTGCGTCGGCTTCCTCCGTCCGAGTCCAGTGCTCTAGGACTTCCGTCACTGCGTGATGCCTGGGCCACAACTCTTCGTAATCTGGCTGTTCACATTAAAGCTGCCTCTGTTACAGTGTGTGACAAAGGCGGCAGCTTCAGTGCCTAATAACCTTTAAAGAACGCCCTGAGGTCCTGTGTGCTAACCATCAAGTGGCTGAATAGTGCTGTGTGTGCGTCTTTGAGTCCTTTCCCTCCTCCATCCGGGTCTCTCCGTCCTCCTGGCTCAGATGCTCACCGACCTTCCCACATTGGCTCACATAAGGTCCTAAATCATCAGTGGAGCCAATCTCCCAGATACTTCCGCCTCAACGGCCCTAGGCTTTCAACTTTAAACTGCACAGTCAAGCTGGGAAAACAGAGCCACATCAACAGCCCTGCCCGGGGATGGCAAGCAGCGGCAGGGGCTCTGGGTGTGGCAGCCACACCTCTGCGCAGGGAGGGGGTGGCACCTGGACAGCCATCCCAGCAAACACGTTCTAGGAAGGGGCACCTGAGTCCCTGAGCACCGTGCACCCCAAGCTGGACTGCAGCCCAGTGTTCTGACTACTCCCCCCACATCCCACCTGAACGGCCAGGAAGAAAAGGACAAGAGCCCCTCGCAAAATACACGAGAGGTTTCTTATCAAGAGACCTCAAGCTCTACTTGCTCCAGTAAATCCGAACCTAAAAATGTATGAAAGTAAATGGAGGGGCGCCTGGGTGGCTCAGTGGGTTAAAGCCTCTGACTGCGGCTCAGGTCACGATCTCAGGGTCCTGGGATCAAGTCCCGCATCGGGCTCTCTGCTCAGCGGGGAGCCTGTTTCCCTCTCTCTCTCTGCCTGCTTGTGATCTCTGTCTCTGTCAAATAAATAAATTAAAAAAAATAAAAGTAAATGGAAAAAGAAAAAAGGACTTTAAAGCACAACAGCCGCTAAGTCCTTTTCAATGCACACAGCTCTCTAGACAGCTGCTCGGTGCTCAGGGGGCCGGCGGGGCTCGCTCCATGAAATCCGCACGGAAGCTCTCCTGTCCTCACAATGTCGGGGGCCCAGCTCCACTCAGAGCCCCGGCATCCTCTTCGCCCTCAGGAGGCCTGGCCCAGGCACAGCTTCCCTTCACGAGCCAAGCCAACGGCCACTCCCCTGGTCATGGTCACACCTCAGAAACACCACCGCAGGCGCACTCTAGACAGGAGCTCCGACCAGCACGAACGTCATCAAGACCCACAGAAGCGCTTCTAGCTCCAAGCCAGCCCAGGAGCATGCCCGCACCAGAAACATTCCTCCTCCGCTACCGTTTCCGCTAGACATGCTTCTGCCCACGGAAAGGAGAACACCCGCTACCCACCAGAGACCCCAAGAGGAAGACTTTGATCGAATAAGGAAAAAATACCACAGCAAAACTTACGACTGAATATGTAATATGACAGCTTATTTTTACAGGTCAATAACGCCCACCGTTGCCTCATCAACCACAAAGCAAATGTTTCTGCCCCTTCCTCTTCCCACCCCCTCAAGTTCAATAAAAAAGTCTTACCTGCTGTTACTTTGTTTAGAGTCACTAAGGAACTGAGGACCTTGTTAAAATTCTGCCCCTGATACAAATCATTTGCATCAAATGTCTGAAAGGAAAAATTAAACAAGTTAGTAGGGTCTTATAGGTTGGGAGCAGGATAAATGAAGTTCTCACAGCAACGAGACCACCGTGGCAGGAGGGAGCCGCCGAACAAGTCCCGAGATGCAGGCCAGCCGGAAGGGGCAGACCAGGGGACGCGGCTGCCAGCAGAGGGGCAAGGGGTCCAACCGGGTTCCCTCACCCAGGCACGCACCAGCTTCGTGACGGCCAACTCCCCACATGGCCCCAACCCTCTGCGAGCTGGGGAGGAGCCCTCCCAGCCAGGGAGCTGCGGGTGGGGGGCTGGGGGCCCTCAGTGGGGCTGAGCTGCCTCCACAAACCCACCCCAGCCACAGCCTGTTCCACAGTGAAGCACGGCAAGAGAAACATGGAACTGGCAGCACGAGGAAGGGAAAAGAGAAGCCGGTTCCAGAAAAGGGAAAGCTCAGGGAAGGGGAACAGGACACCCCCACCGTCCAGGCACGGCCCTGAGGCCAGACCAGGACTCTGTAGTCTGCATCTCCTGCGACCCCGGCCGCCTGCAGACCAGGCACGCGGGAGGGTCGGCCTGGCACTCTCACACACGTACACACGGATGGCCTGTCCAGATACCTGCCAGCCGCCGCACGATGGGTGTGCACACGCCAGTGCACACAGACCTCACTCCCAAATACTGCCTGAACACTACACACAGCTTCTGATCAGGAAGGAACCTCCACAGAAAAACTGTAGTCAAGTCACCCACAAATGCGCCAGGACATTTATGAAAAGCTTTCTTTCTGAGATGTCGGTAACAAAAATGTACCTAGAGACCCAAACGTAAACCGTGTCAACAGCCTTCCCAGTTACTCACACTAGGACGAGAATGCACAAGCATCAGTCGTGCCAGGAAGGAGGAGCAGGAGGAAGAGGGCCCCAGCTTCCTCTCCAGGCTGCCTGCCTCTCCCCCCACTTCCTCCGCCTCGCACGTCCTGCCAGGAACCCTGCACTCCTGCTCCCGGCACCGGTCCCTTGACCCTTTCTCACAGGCCCCTCCTGGCCACACTGCCCAACCACGCTTGGTGAGGGCCCTAAGCAGCCTCCCCAGTACACCCGTGACACGAGCGGACACTGCCCTACACTGGAAACTCCAGAGCCCAGATTTCACAACACCTAACGGGGAGCGAAATGGCCAGCACGCAGTATAAACTCCACTGTTTGCTGAAGGGAAAATGCACCAGTCAACGCACCCACCGGCCCAGTGGTGCCACGCGTCCCCACGAGGGGCAGGCACGGCAAGGCCGCTAAGATGAGCCATTCCAAAGCTAAGCACCGCCTCCCTCAAAGAACCTCCAGTTAACAGTCTTGTGCACGTAGCTCCAGGAAGGGTAAAAATCAGGAGGTCCGGTTTACTCAAACACGGGAAACCAAAACTGGAGAACTGCAAGAAACGAGGCCCTCACGTCACGGAGCCAAGTGCAGAGCCGGACGCGCGGCTTAGCCTGTCTAAACGCTGCAAGAGGCTGACCGGGGCCCCAAGCGCAGAAGTGTGGCTGGATCGTCGCCTCCCGTGCAGCTCCCGATGCCGCTTCTCCCACCGCGGACAGACCCAGTCAGGCAGATCTCACACCAGATCCTTCCTGTCAAAGCCCCCTCAGAACACAGCATCTTTAGAATCAGCTTCTACGACACAATATAATTCATTCATTGTATATTCAAGAAATTGAATCGAATTGAATATTCATTGTATATTCAAGAAATTGAATCGAATTGAATATTCATTGTATATTCAAGAAATTGAATTGAATTGAATATTCATTGTATATTCAAGAAATTGCAAGTCAAATGAGAGCATGATGTAGGCTGACCCGTCCATCTACAATTTTTAGTGTGTTAGTTGTTTTGTTTTGCTTTTTAAGGGAATTAAGAGTAAGAACCTCAACAGGTCTCGGCTTCCTTATGTGCAGAACACGAACATCCCCTTAGCCTGTGAAATGCAGGAGAGCTAATCAGGTCCTTCAGCTCTCAAGCTCTCATTTTAGAGATAGAAAAACGAAATGTGTGGCATTCTACGAGAAGAATTCTACATAAAAAGTCTACTAACCTTCATTGTGGTGAGACAGCGGCAAGACACAAAACCCAGAAAAACAGGATGTTGAGACCGAAGTTTCCTGTTATTCCAGAACTATATATCTCACTTGGACACCGGGAAGCACCTGGTTGGCTGCCGCCGCCGGCCAATGGGCTTCCCCGTGACATCAGAACTCGAGCGAACTCCCATCTGCGCCGCACGTCTTGCGGGAAACGACACAATGCGAGGCGACAAGCACTGGCCGCGGAGGAAGAGCACACATTCCGGACCGATGAAATGTTCCGACTAAAACCTTTCTCCAGAGAGAGATAGCCGACTCTTTCCTGAATCAGGAATCCATCCCACAAAAACCAAAACCAGACAAATCGTTGAGTTCAGTTTGCCGCATGGGAACAAGGGCAAAGCCTCAGGAGGACTTTCACAGAAGGACCTCGGCGAACGTCGGTGCCCGTGAGCAGCCCCGGGACACTCAGCACACGGCACTATCCAGGGCCACTCAGCTCCCGAGGGCACCCTAAGCCTGTTGCCCCAAGCCCAGCACACGTCCACGAGGGCGGGGGTCCCGAGCCAGCAGGACGGAAGGAAAGGAACACCAAGGCCCGCCTTTCCTCCGGTGGCCCCGGGAGCAGCGGTTCTCAGGGAAGGCCGCGTGCCAGAATCTCCAGGAATTTAGAAAACCAAGACACTCAAGCCAAATCCTAGATAATTAAATCAGCATCTCTGAATAGCACCTCCCCCCCATCAAAATGTTAACAGTCGTGGATTAAATGTACAGCAGAATCCAATATTCTCCAAGTAAAGTTATTCTACCAGTTCCCCCCCAGAACGGTAAAACATTTGTAAAAAGTCAGTAAGTGTGATGTCAAGGGAAACACAAGAGTGACACACGGCACACACAAAGCACAGGGCAAGGCGGCGAGAAGGGAGCGGGGCTGCGGGTGAGGCATGGGGGGCCTCCCTGCGCTCACCAAGGGAGCCGCCCGCCTCCTCGGCTGGAAGGCTGCGCCCGCCCCTTACAGCCTCCAACTCCCGGAGGCACAGACACCCGCGGCCCCTCCGGCTCCTCATCCTCGGCCCGGGAAGAACACGCACCGGCGATGAGGGGGCAGGAAACGGCAACGTGCTCGCGCCTCCCCTGCTGGAGAAGGAACGCGATTCAAGAACTCAGACTCCTGCACGCCAAGCCTGTGGTTTCCTGCGAGACGGACTAACCGGTAACTACGTTTTACCTAAGGAAATCGTTTTCTAAAACGCAGTTACCAAGCAGAAAGCGCCCTCGATGACGGGGCTGCCCGGGGCAGAGGCCGCACACAGCAGGTGGAGCAGGCGGCGCGGTTATCCGGCCGGGTGCTGCCCGCCCGCCCACGCCCCGCGTGTCCCCGCACCGGCCGGCTCCCGCGCGCCCCCATGCAAGGTGACCCCACCCCATCCGAGGGCTTGGGTTCCCGTCGAGAACTCCCAGCCTTCCGGCTGCGGCCGCCAACAGACTAGCCCTCTCGCGCTCACCTTCCCACCCCGACGGCGCGGACGCTGCAGCACGCCACGGCTCCTGGAGGGAAACACAGCAGCACAGAGCGGGCAGGGCGGCCCCCCAGCTGCGCTGGGGCTGCTCACGGCTGGGGCGAGCCGCACCTGCTGCCCAGGCTCCGCACCGCCACCCAGCAGCCACCCTGTGTGCAAATGCTTCCCCAGGACGGTCCCTCCCTGCGCTCAACTATTCGAAGCCTTTTCATGCAATGACTCTCAGGGTGGGACACGCAGTCGACCTCACCCCGAGCCCGTTTTTTCACACACAAAATCCAAGCAGCACAGGAGGGGGGGGGGGGGGGGCAGCGTGAGCCTCGGGGCGGCTGCTGTGAGTGAAGCAGACGCAGGGCAGAGGACGCGGCCAGCAGCGGAGGGCGTGCTGCTCCCCACAGCTGCCGCGGCACCCCTGCCACCAGGCCTGACTGTGGAGACAGACCTCCTTGCAACAGGAGGGAAAGGATAGTCCTTCTGAGGTTCTCAGTCTGGGGGTCCTGTCTCCCCCACCCGGAAGGGGCTGCTAGGAACCTGCCGACACAGTCTGCAGCCCAAGGAGGGCCAGCCTGGCCCGCCCCGGACTCCGGCAGAGCAGCAGCGGCAGCCGCAGGCCTGCTGCACACAGCACTCCCCTACGTCGTGACCCCCAACTCGGGATCAGCTAGATGCCCCAAGGAACATGGGGCTCCCTTACAGCTGCAGCCTCTGGAATGAGCTCTGATACGACCGCAAATCTACCAACTGCCCATCAAGGAAGGACGGCTGTGGCTCCCTCCACCAATCCCTCCACCAAAAATAGCAGAGGAGTAAGACAAAATTAAGATGTTCTGAAATTCAAGTTGATGACAGTGTATTCCACAAGTACAACTGCAGGCAGAAAGGTCTAAAAGGAAGCATGCCCATACAGATATGAGAGAATCACCCCAAAACTAACAACTTCCTTTATTGGGGAAAGATGCCAAATACCAAACAGATTCTGGCCAAGAACATACCCTCGAGCCAATCAAAGCAGGGCACTGCCGTCATCTTTCTAAAAGCAGAATACTGTTCCTCCTAGGCTTGGCCAAATGCCCCCAGGCGAGTGGGGGAGGCAGCACAGGACGTCACAGACAGCACACACCTCCAGGGACACCTCCCTGCTCCCTGGCCAAGCAGTGAGGTCAGGGCAGAGACTGGGGCTCTCGGCGTGACGCGGCCATGTCCTCCAGCCACGCTCGCAGACCAAGCCCCGACCTCCGCGGGGGGAGCCTGCGGGGGTGACGCTCAGCGTCACCGACAAAAGAGAATGTCACGAAGGCAGCTGACACCAAATGCTACCAGCGAAGGCTCCGGGCTGTTTCTCTCCCAGCACTGGCTAGTCCTGGATGTCCCCGTTCAAGGTACAATTTGGACAGAATCTTAAAAGAAAGGGGAGACGGATGCAGAGGGCTCTGAACAAAGCAGCACAGGCAAGACACGAAGTGCAGACCAGACAGAACGCAAGCCCGGCGGGCCCGACCGTGGCTGCCACACACACAGCCACTGGCCACACGGCGCCGCTCGGAGAGAACAGGAAAGTCAGTCTGCGAGGGCAGATGTAGACCAGCACCGCCCCAGACAAAACCAGGCTCGATGGCCCCCCAACTCGAGGCGCCCCCAGATCCCAACAAGATGGAGAGCAAGGCAGGCCGGCAGGCGAGCACGGGCCTGCCGGCCTCTGGAAGCTCAGCACACGGGCCGGCACCACCCGCCTCGCCGGAGGGGGGCGACTCCACTAGCCCACCTGCAAGGGCACCTCTGACACACGACACCGCGTACCGGTGCCACCTGGAGGACAGGCCGACCAGGTGGAGAGAGTTAGCAGAGGAGAAAATGTGCGGGAGCAGGGTGATGGGGGCAGGTTCAGAAGCCGGTCTGAGCCTCTGTAAAGGCTGAAGGGGAAGTCAGGGTGGGGGGCGCTTCCCGACACCTGGAAGGAGGAGGAAGACACCCCTCTGTAGCCAAGGTTCCAGGGAAGGAGGCCCCAGGCTCTGGACGACAGGAGCCGGGCCACAGCAAAGGGCCACAGGCCTGGCAGGACCCCCCTTCCCACCCTCGGGCAAGAGACGCGCACACGTGAGCTGCAGCCTGCCCTCGGAGGAGGCCAGAGGCGCAGGCTCGGTTCAGGAGCACCCGCCGCAGGACAGCAGAAAGGACCTCGGGAAGAAGGGACAGCACGTGTGGAGTCAGACGTGGCGGCGCTCAGCAGCAGATGGGAGGCAGCGGGGAGAAGGTGCGTCATCTGTGCCAGGAGGACACCATCTGGCCTGTCAGGCCACCTGCCCAGCGTCCCTTCCTGATCTGCCTGGCAGAGGCCCAGGGGAACCACCTCCTCAGAGCACCTGCCACCCTGACCACTCCCCCCCCCCAGAAATACTGTCAGTGACATCCCCAGAACAGGCACCACAGGCCACCAAAGACCTGAGTACCTGGCCCAGATTCACGCTCCCAGCCTTAACTCGTGTGAGTCCCCGAGCTCTCTCTGCACTGCCACAGTCCCCCTCTCTTCGGTCACACTCACCACCAAGTTCAGCTCCTGAACGAAAACCAAGAACCAGGAAGGCTGTAGGGGACAGTGGGGTTGTGTCGCGCAGGTCAGCCAAGCATCCCAGCGTCCACGTGGCAGGGCAGTGGCAGGGGGGTGACCTGTGTGGACCTACAGGAGCGCCCAACACGTAAACCTCCCCCAATACCAGAGGGCCATCCGAGGAGAGGAGGAAAAGCTTTCAGGAAAGCCTTAGCCAAGAGAATATTGTTGCGAAGTAAACGGGTTTCAAAGGCACAAGTTCTAAGAGCAGACACTGACCCGATCTAGAACGGTCACACCCATCACACTACTTCTGGACTTCTCTAACTCAAGGTCAGTGCAGCTATGTGTCCATGCACTCCCCAGGCCCGCCCACCCACCACCACACCTTCCCATGGGCTCCGGCCAACGAGCTGGGAGCCCAGGGACGTGCGCCCGCTCTGAGCAGGACAATGCAGGCCAGCCAGCCCCAAGTAGACGCTGGGGCCCTCAGGCTGTTCCAACCCGCCTCCCCCGCCTCTCCCTCTGCGGACAGCAGCAGCAGCTCCCGCTGGGGCCTCGCATCAGCCTGGATGGATAAAGCAGAGCCTAGGGCACAGCAACACCCTCTGTGCAGCTAACACGGAGCCAGAAGGCTGGACCTCTGGGGCTGCTGCTGAATACATCTGGCGAGAACGGGCTGCACTTCCCCAGCAGAAGGGATTCCTGGCAGGGAGAGAGTCGGTCTTCAAAATACAGACAGTAAGCGAAGCGGCCGGGCCACTCCAGCCACGCTGACATGAAGGATGAGCGGAAACCTCTCTGGCTGAGACACGGACGTGGCTGTTACTGCAAACAGGGACAGCTGTGCCTGCGGAGTCCTGCTCACTCCAGAACACACAGTGTCCCTTCCCTTCGCAAGCTCCGGCCACATCATCACGCCAGGGCTGAAGGCAGAGGCTCGGCAGCAGCCTCGGGCAAGGGGTCTGCCCGACAGCCTGACTTCGTTCCTGCTCACGCCCGTCGCCGGGACGGAGCCTCGGCCTGTGCCCGGGGCCCTACGAGCCACCAGAGGGCATTACCACCCTAACCTCTGAACGCCCTAGTTGTCGTGTCTATACACGTAAGTCACACCCCGCGGCTTAAACCAGCTCCCTTACAGGTGGCGGCTTTCGGGAGTTCCAAGCAGCCCCACTGGGGGAGCACAGCCCCAGGCCCTCAGACAAGGGGCCTGAAGGCGTCCCCGGGGCTGAGTCCGACCCAGAGCTGTGGAGGGAGGCCGCTCGAGTCCCCACAGCAGCGAGGCCAACTTTAAAAGGAAGGGTGCCGGCACGCGACAGGAAGGACACTGCGACGCCTGCGGCTCAGGAATGGCTGTGGCCCCGCAGGGCCGTGCTGATCGCGAGGTGGCCCCGGTGGCGCACCACCTTGAGGAGGGAGGACAGGGCTCGAGCACCCCCGCACGTCCTCCCGCCGTGGGAGTCCCGCCCGCGCACACCAGCTCAGCTGGCTCCGAGTTCACGGACAGTCCTGGGTATCGGAAGGACCCTCCAAGAATACAAAAGCGAGCATTAGAGCACAAAGCAGATGGTGTTACCCGTCACACAATGAAGAGGTCGTCCGTCAGACCTTCTGCTCCTAACAGCGCCGGCCGGTGTGACTAACAAGTCCAGACAGCAGGAGCCGCAGCACGGACGCCCGAACCTCGGGGCCCTCCTGGCATCACCCTCCCTCAGTGAGGGCTGCAGTTTCGGGAACGTTCTTCCCGGCGAGGCAGCACAGCCGGGGCCACAGCCGACAAGCCTGCCATCTGAGCAGCGCGTGGCCGGCGTGGAGTCACACCTCACAAGGCCACAGCCGCCGAGGCAGAGCAGCACGGAGAGCCGAGGGCAAACCCGCGAGGACCCCGCCAGCACCCCGGCTGCAGACACGGCCCGGAAGACGCGGCAGTGGCGGTCTTCAGGATCCCTGGGCCGCTGTCCGCACGCTCCCCGGAGGCTCAACCTCCACGGCTACTCAGCCGACCCCAGACCGCCCCCCACAACCGCCTCTGGCCGCCGGGGCCCTCCCGAGGAAGGAAAGAGGCCACGGGCAGAGGACACCCCAGGCCAGACGCAAGAAGAGAACAGCGGGGAGTGGAAGGAAACACGTGGACACTGTCAGGGCCAGCGCCGAGAGCCCCCAGGTGCGGCTGGCTGGGCCCGTCTGCCTCACCGGGCACGAGTCAGCGCCTCCAGGGAGTTTCTGAGAAAGCTATTTTTGAGGCAAGAAACTTACTTTTGGCACAGTTCTGGAGTGTGGTTCGCAAAGTTTAAAAATACAGTTCTGTCCTATCACATTGTCAAAAGGAAGCTGATTTTGTGACAAGACGACTGGAGAGGAATCTTGAAGTCGGGCTATTTAAGTGTAATGCAAGCGGTCCGGACCAACCGGGTGCGTGCAGAACAGGGCCCAGCAGGGATTTCGCCTCCTTGGCTTCTGTAGGGTTTCTTCATTCTGCCTACTCCTACGCTCCAGGGATAAAATTAGTCCAACGACGGATTCTATCAACACATACGCGGTCACCCAACATGGCCCCAAGCGATTCCGCACTGTAAAATGAGAATGAGAGCTCCTGAGTTTGTGGTTTCCACTGTACCAACGCCCAAACACGAAAAAGGACAGGGACCACCCATGTAAAAAGAACCCCAGACACATCTTTAAGGGAGCTTCCAGGAATGGGGGGGTACAAAACCCTGCAGAGGGCGGGAAGATAAGCAGCACAATGGAAGCATCCGTCACCCTCCACAGAGGAGCAACGGTCACAAGCAGCAACCACTGGAAAGGCTGAAGCACCACCAGGCAGGGAGGCCCCTGGGTGCTGTGAAGACTTCGTGACAGCTTTGTTTTACAAAGGAGAACCGGGGTCCCAGGCTCCAGAAGACCGTGTGACGAAGGTCCCAGGAGAACAAAGACGGGAAGCAGCTCAGTCACTGCATTTTTCCTCGGCCGCGTGCGCGCCTGTGCACAGGTCCGCAGCAAGCAGGCCCGTGGGAAGGGGCCGTGACCTCAGACGCGCTCACCCAGATGCAGCACCACCGGCCTGCACCAGGCCCTTAGTCTGCCTGCCAGCGCCAAGAAGGCAGCCTGCAAAGAAAAGGCATCCGCCAGTTGACGCACAGGGGTCTGGGCAGATGCACGACCTGCTAGAGCTTACATTAAGGTAGTGGTGAACCTTTAGAGCCCAAAAGGTACTGAGTACACTGCATTAAAAACTTAGAGCCGGGGCGCCTGGGTGGCTCAGTGGGTTAAAGCCTCTGCCTTCGGCTCAGGTCATGATCTCAGGGTCCTGGGATCGAGCCCCGCATCGGGCTCTTTGCTCAGAGGGGAGCCTGCTTCTCCCTCCCTCTCTGCCTACTTCTGACCTCTATCAAATAAATAAATAAAATCTTAAAAAAAAAAAAAAAAAAAAACCAAACTTAGAGCCAATAGTTACAAAACGCAAACCTGGATAAAGGGCTCGGAAGTGGCAGAGTAAACACACGTTACTCTCATCCCTCTCGAGGTTCCACCAAAATGACAGAAGAAGCTTTAATAATAAAGCAATCTATCCCGGTGCTACAGGCCCTATGGCTAAGGCCCTAAGCGATCTGGAGGCAGCTTCAGGAATTCCTGAGACCAGGAAGCAGATGGGCTCCTAAAGGCCCGGCATTCTAACCAAGGTGGGACAGCATCCCCAGCCCTGCCCCAGGGCGCCTCAGCCCTGCCCCAGGACACGGCAGCATCAGGACCAGAGCACCTGCTGCGCCACAGCAGCCCCTTCCCCAGAAGCTACTAGAAGGAAAGACCCCAGTAAGGAAAGCCAGCTGTCTGCACTGGGCCCTAACAAGTGACTAGTTCCAGGTGCTACTAGACCCACGAAACAGACACAGAAAAGGAGAAAGGAGGTGGTTCTACCCAAAATGAAACAGCCTAAGAGTTCCAGCACCAATTTCAAACCCAGATCACCCCTCACTGGAGACAAGAGAACTGGGATACACAGAGGCATCCCTCTATCTGCCCACAGAGGGCATCCAGACCCTCCCCCCAGATCTCGCCCACCTGCTCCCAGCCTCAGCCCTGCAGTGAAGCCATCCCCCCCCACCCCCGGGCTCCACAGCTGTGCATGCAGGTAAGCTACCGGGTCTTTAATCCATGGTCAGAAATAGGAGCCCACAGACAGCCAACAGCAAGGAGTTGAAAGACACTGCCCTATTCCTCCAGCAAAGTGCAGCTGGAAGCCCCGGGCGTGCCGCACAAAAGCGATGCTAAGATGACCCACAGCTGGAGGGAAGCAGACGCTTTATTCAGGGCCCAAGAAACATGGCAGCGGGCTGTCTGGGTTTTGTGAGGTTTTTGTTTTGTTTTACTTCAAAAGCCCCAGAGTGAGTGAAACCCACAGCCCAGATGCACCAAAGAGGACAAAAAACAGCCCCAAGAAAAGCTGGCCTTCTCCGGCCAGAGGGCCAGGAAAGGGCCACTACAGCAGACACGAACCCTGCCCACTGAACACCAACGGGGAACACGGCCAGAACAAAGTGCCCCCTCTCCATCCTGTCCCCAACCCCCATGGAGTCACACGGGTTCTTCCTCTTCCACACAGGAGCAGGCTCTAAGATGACAAACGGAGAAATACAGGCTTCTGGCGTGTCATTTACATTTTTTAAAGTACTGAAAAATTAAAAATCACCAGCCAGCACGACCAGCGAAAACCGGGGCACAGAGCTGCTGCAAGGGGCCGGGAGGCAGGGCGCGCGCACTCGGCCTCTCCTTCCTGTGAGGATCGGAAGGAAGGCGGCCCCAGCGGGCCAGCGGAGGAAGTGGGGCAGAAGCCCACCGTGTGGTGAGAATCCAAAGGGCTTCACGACAATCAGCTATTACAACGACAAACCAAAGAGTCTCTCTAAACTGCTCAGTGCCAGGCAGAACTCCCCACCAGGTAGGAGAAATTTTAAGTGGTCAGAAAAGAGCGGTTGGTGGTTAACATGAGACTTGAATAGACGCCACCAAAACATCCAGACAGACGTCAGATGAGGAGGATCTCACGGGAAGTACCATTTGCCAGAGCGGCCCGCGTGAGCACGATGACAGAACAGGGCTGTGACCCTGCCGGCACACTCCCCGCCAGAGTGCTCCATCCTTTACTGGCCGCCATTCTAAATGTGCTCTAGAATGCTTGGGCACCCGTCGACCAAGCACCCTTCCCTGCCTATTATAATCCCCAACACTAAAACTTCCCAAGTTCAAGGTTATCACAGATCCCAAGAAAGGAAGACCCAGAAAGCCGCAACTCAGATCCTGCCGTATTCCTGTTCAGGACAGTTCATCAGATCCAGGCGGTCTCGTTGGCTCAACTGAGCCGGGGCCAGCTAGGAAGCTGAGGCCGGCTCTCCCACCCCAGTCTCCGCCCGCGCACCTTCCCAAGCCTGGCCACCTGAAGGGCCTCTCGCTCCAGCCCAGCCCCCTGCGGCTGCCCCTCCTGCAGGACTTACAGCCTCTCCCGGATCTCAGGGACACGTATCTGCTTTTCCTGCCACGCCAGGCTCCTGAGGCCGCCCTAGAGGCATGCTGTGCACGTGTTCGTCCCTCCTGGCAAAGCAGAGTTCAGGGACATCCTCATCAACTGTCTGTGGACTAGTTACCATGGGGGAAACGCTTTGCCATCCTCCACATGCCACGAGATACAAACCCGCCGTTACCGCGCAGCCGCAGGTGCACAGCTCTGAACACTTAGCTCTACCTCTCTGCACGTCTGTCACTCCTCCTCATACACACCACTGCCTTCTCCGTTTGAATCAACCTTCCTGTTCACTCCCGAAGTCCACCCAGACAGAGCGTAGCTCGTGGCGTCCACAGGAGCCGGGGGCGGACTCGGGCCGGCTGCACGGAAAGCAGCACAGAGGTAACGGCGAGCCCAGAACTGATGGCTCAGCCCACAAAGGGCCCCGGGTCATTTCAGATGCGTGAAAGCAGAGGTGATCTCTTCCGCAGACCGAAATACACACCACTGTCCTAGATGCCAGACACCACCCTCAGAACCAGACGTCCCCAGTGCAGTGCACGCCAAAAGGCCCCACGACCACCTGCTGCCACCACGACAGCAATTAGCTCAGGAAGGATCGTCACGGGATGCTAAGAGCATCAGGTGGAAGGCTCTGGGCCCCAGCCTGCAGCTTCCACGGCAGGCACAAAGACGAAGGGCACCCTCGCGGTGCAGAGACCTGCAGGCGTCCGCTTAAGCCAAGGGTCAGAACGGAGCCCCAGCAGTATGACGGGTCACATAAGCACTTCCCGACAGGCCCCGTGGAAGTACGGATCACCACGGGTGTGCAATCCTTACCTCCGCCGTTTAACTTGATCCCGATCCCACCCAGACCCCAGGGCGCGCTACGGGAAACCACCCCCACCTCCTCAAAAACACCGAAGTCCTAATCAATGACAAAGGTGGAAGAAGGTTCTGGAAAGTAAAGAAGAAAGTTGTCATTTTAAAGACGGACATGCCAGGTACTCAGAGGCCAGTATCCAGAGGTCTACTACAGTTTAATGCCCAGCAAAACAGAAGCACCTAAGTACTTAATGGGACCAAGTGTCCAGACGGGAAGCGGCGTGAAGGCACGGGGCCTCCCACTCGTCCTCTGCACGGTCAGCTTCAGCCGTCCCAAGACAAGGGCAGAAGGCAGATTAGGAGGGCAGGTTAGATTAGGAGGGCAGGTTAGAATCTTTTAAAAAAATAAAAGCATTCCCTTGCCACCCACACAAGGCCTCAGAAGGAACGATCCCAACAGGCCACGTGTCACTTTAGGGTCCCCGCGGCTGCCCCACCCACCTCCTCCCACCCCCGCGCACTGCGCTGGCCGCACCCAGCAAGGAGAAGGCTGCAGGAAGGTGCCCTTCCCACCCTGCCCGTCCGAGCTGGGCAGGACCCTTGGCTCCCAGCAAGCATGGGCAAAATCACCACAGTCCCCTCTCCCAGCCAGAGCTCTCCTGACCTCACCAAACCCAGATCTGACGGACCCAACTGCGTGACCTTTAAAAACCCCACTACAGGAGTCAAAACTTCTCCAGGAGGACCCTGGAATCCGTGTTTTACAAGCTCCACACTCTGCAACCTCAGTGGACACTACCTGCCAATCCCCCCTGAAGGGCAGGGGCCACGCTCTCAGCCGCGAGAAAGTGGGAACACTAATGTCCAGGCAAGTTCTGTCTGCGCCTCAAGGACAGACCCGGGAGTTTCTCTAAACTACTCGAGAAAACACTCAGCACACGCGGATACAAAGCAGGCTGGAAATACATGTTCTGGCTAGAAAATCCCTTTTGAAAAAAAACATACGAAGGGCAACTTTCCTATCCAAATGTGGTCTGAGAGGCTTGGGTCTGGTTTTGCTTTGTCATCACTCCCTGGGAACTGGTCATCTCGCCGGTTCCCAGGACCTAAGGGAGCTCCTCAGGGACGCAATCCGCTTCAGGGCAACTACCTGCCAGGAAGGGGGGCTCCCCTTCCCAGAAGGTCAGCAGAGATTTTGTCTGTTTTTAAGACCGTAGGAGCGCGGTGAGGACTAAGACATTCAGAGCAGCCTCAAGCAAGGGGCGAGAAAGGAGAAGCGGTCAGAAGGCACCACCCTAAGCGACTAGCATCTTCCCTGGGCAGAGACGTCTCTCCGACCATACACGCCTCAGCTCCCGACTCAGCTGCTCCCACTCATCAGTCCCGACTGATGGTTTTCTCACAGGGCCGTAGGGGAAAATAAGAAACAGAGCCTCAATAAACCATTTTCCCACCGGTTGGCCAACACTGGCCATCATAGTCAATTGCAAAGCAAAAACTACTCATATAACGTGGTAGTGTTCAGGAGAACGCGTGTTTCGTACACAGAAACCCCTTTCTGAGGGGTCTAGGCCAGCGAGGATGCATGAGGCTAGCTGAGAAGCCTTCCCAGCGACACTGCGGACAGGTGCAGGTCAGCCGAGCCAGCCCAGGCAAGCCCCAAACCCCCAGAGCAGCAGCCCCAAGAGGAACAACGACAAGCACGGCACACGCCCGGCCTCGTGCTCACGGAGCACAGCCCTGCCGGCACCCCGCATGCGCGCAGAAGGCGCGTCCGAGCCGTCTCATCTCCACCAGATGCCTCCACCCGACCTGTTTCCGAAAACACCAACGGACTAGGGCCAGCTTGCAACAAGCATCTGGACCCCTTCTAGATTAGGGAACAAGAGAGCTTCTTCCATACACACAGGCCCACCCCTGCCTGGATCGTCCCAGGGTCCCCACAGCTGCGGAGGAGGCGGGAGGAAACCTCCCAGCCGCGTTCCCAAGCCTCTCTAGCCTTTCTAGCCCCGGCTCTCAGCACACAGCACTCGTGACGGGACACACGCCGCTCCGTTCCATGAGCCGATCAGCAACCACTACTCGGGACACCGCGAGCGCTTCAGCACCCCTGGGGCAGGACGTCCAAGCGCAGGGGGAGCGACAGGCGGAGCGGACACGGCTCAAGTCCTGGGAGGGGCCGCCCACGACCTTCTGGACGCAAGCCGCTGGGTAACGGGGGCCCGACCAGAGCTACCTTTCAGCAGGATGGTGGCACGAACGGTGACAAGGACAGGCTGGCGGACCACTGGGCTGGAGGCCACCTGGGCCGTCCCCACATGGCAGCACAGCGCGAGAACAAGGACTCACGCAAACTCCAGGCGGAGTCCAGGTCTTCCGTGCATGCGAGCAGCCAACCACAGCACAACAGCACAGCCCTGGCCACCGCCACGCTCCTGCCCGTAGACGAGAGAAGCATTTCTGCCCACTCGCCTCCCCGCAGGACCACAGCCCTGACCGCAGCATGCCTGGCTGGGGCATTCCGAGGAGAAGGACCGACCCGTGGTGCTCTGTGTCGAGTGCCGTGGGTCTACCTGGCCGGACGATGAGCCGACCTCACGGAAGGCAGCCACACCGGCTCGGTCAGAAATGGGGGACACCACTGGGCATGCTCGGGACAACACCCCCCACTCTCCTGCCACACCAAGACCACCTCTTCTGTCTCACAGACATGACCATCTCCCTGCCGCTTCCACCCGTCCTCACATCCCCACAGAGCTGGCGCCGCCCCCGTCATGCTCACGCAGCACGAAGACACCCCAGAACAGTGGAAGGACCCCAGTTATCTCAGGCACCCTGTGTCAATTACTCCCTTAGCGCAGCTGGCGCAGGAGGTACTCGTCGGTTCTCCCCACTTGGTTTCACGTGGCTTGGTTACAGGTGGAAAGGAGGCAGGGGCCACCCATCTGTCAGTGCGGAGCCAGGACGAACCTGGTCACTGGACACCGCGGCCTCACTCCCAATACTCCCCGGCAGAATTCCAACAGGTCTTCCAGATCCACCCCAAAGCCCGGGCTCGGAACGTGTGAGGACACCACCGAGGGAGCGCGGGTACCCACCGCAGCAAATGGGACTCTGCAGGTGTACCTCGGGACAGGCAGCCGCTGACCCTGAGCGAGTTCGAGCGGAGATGGGCCAGGGAGGCCCCAGTCCCGTCTACTTATGAGCCCTTCTGAACAGCCTCCTGCCGCTGGGAGCAGAGAGTAGAGCCAGACGTGTGCAACAGGACCGGACACAGGGGCACTGCTGCTGGGAGGAAGATGAAGGGCCTGTGACTCAGACCGGAGCAGCTCCCAGGGTGAAGGGCGACACCCCGCCAACAGCACCAGGAAACAGGGCCCCCCGTCCCAAGCCCTAGAAGTGAGTTCCCCCAGCCACCTCGGAGCGCCCAGCCGGCCACCTGTGCATGAGACCCTGCACACAGCGCCCAGGCAAGCTCCCCAGACCCTAGGCCCTGCCGTGGCACCGCTGAGCTGCCCCATCTGTGCTGACTGGTTGCGCGGGCTGTCTTCCAAGGACAACGCAAGGACAAAGATCAACCTTCCCGAACAGCTATACACCCGCTGAGACCAAAAATTCTCTAAGACATCTATACACTCAAGCTACTTCTCCCTGTGGCAGAAACAGGGATTTCTCACTTCAGCTGATAGATCTGGGGTAACACAGGAGACTCTAATGAATAGAAATTAATTTTATTGATCGTGAGAAAATACGACTTGTTCTTAAAAAGCTCGTATGAGCAGCCTTTTGCTATTCTGGAAGCAATACTTCAGGGCTCAGTTCTCCCGGCTGAGCTTAGGAAGGTCAGCAGTGAGCTCTGATACCCTAGGATGGGGCTGGCCACAGCAGTGCTCCCTGGGGTACACAGCACAGTGGGGGAGACACATTTCCAAACGATGCAGGACAAACATTATGGACCAGAACCCGTCTGCACACGCAACTGAAGTCAGCAAATGAAAGGTAACAGGGTCTTCTGCTATGCCTCTACCCCACGGCTCCCACTCAACAAAGCACGTCCTCACGAAACAGCCCCATGTCCGAAATGACCGGGCCACCTCCCTGGACAGTCGCTAGCCTCCCCTTCTTACAGAAGCACCTTTCATGAGGAAGCTCCAAGAGGGAGCTCTGACAAAACCCAACACCTACAAACAGATCAAACAACTACAATTTAGAAAATAAGTGCCTTTTGAGAGCGAGAAGCTAAGATTATCAACAAAATCAAATGTAAAAATACCGCAATATCCCACCTTGTGCCTCTGTGACCACAGATTCCAAAACGCAGGGTATCGCCCAACCCTGTATTTTGCCAAAGAAAACAAATCCCAAAGGGCCTGAGTGTCTCCCATTGCCGTGGACCCTCCCACACCCCATCAGGCGGCCACCGTCATTCACACCCAATTCCCTGGCACGCACGCTGAGGTCTGGCCTGGGGTGAGAGACGTCCACCCTCAAAGCACAACTGCGCACAACAAAGTCATCAGTCCCGCACGTGGTCACGGTCCTGCACACGGACCTGCTCCAACTCACCATGGCCAAGCGCGCGGGCCCCGGAAGCACAGGCCACCCCGAGGAAGCACAGCCGCGCGGCCCCGCGGCCACCACGACAGGAGCCGCAGAGATGGAGGCCGCAGCCATGTGGGTGCACAAAGCGGCACGCCGGTGACTGAAGCTGAATCACCACCCGCCACTCCTCCTGGTCTCACGTGCTCGGCACGAAGCCAGAGCCAGCACTGGGGACAGAAGTACAAGACAACCACCCGTGTGCGGGGACCGCCCTCACACTCACCGGGTACACACGCGGGCACCCACCGCACACTGTGCTGCCCGCCGCCACAGACCCCTCCCTGGCCCCATCAGTGGCCCCCAGAAAACGGTGCGAGAGCAGGGGCTTCCCGCGGGAAGCGTGTGCACGCACGAGAGGCAGGCGCACACCCCGGCGCAGGCCGCGTCGGAGTCGGGCCTCGCCGACCTCCACCGCCGCAGGTCTGACGCCAGCAGCACACAGGACCCAGCAGACTCCCGGACTCAAAGACAAACGGCCTCTCCTGCTCAGGCCGGAGCCTGGTCCTCCACGACTCTGCTTCCACACCCCACGCAGCCCACGTGGAGG
The DNA here is from genome assembly GCF_022355385.1 of Mustela nigripes. Taxonomy (NCBI): domain Eukaryota; kingdom Metazoa; phylum Chordata; class Mammalia; order Carnivora; family Mustelidae; genus Mustela; species Mustela nigripes. Next base: position 83,066,078 of record NC_081571.1, on the reverse strand, counting down.
TCACCCCCACCTTCTGCATGGAACGGGAACACACACTTCCAACCACGGATGCTGTCCTCGCTGGGGGTCAAGGGCCATCACCCCTTCACTGCCATCACCTCTTCGGGTCCTCTTGCTTTTGCCCTTGACTCCCTGTACAGTCTGCACCCCAAATGACAGCCAAGATGATTCGGAGACGCTGGTCAGACCACCTCGCCGGTCTGCCCCGGCAGCCCCCACATCACGGAGCACAGGCCCGCGTGCGCGGTTGACGGCAAGGACCGCTCCATCCTCTGGCCCAGCACCGCCCTAGTCTCCTGCCCCGCTCCCCCTCACTTCCAGGGAGTCTGGATTTCAGCCTAAGACCCGGAGCAGACGCGGAGTCAGGAGAAAGACGCCAGAAGTCAGATTCGCATTTGAGGGAGACCAGCCTGGAGAAGGACAAGAGAGGGGCTAGACTACCACGGGGCCGCTGTGGGTGCTGGTGGCCAGGCCAGACAGCTGGCGTGGGCCAAGAGGCCGACAAGAATACGGCGGCATTCGGTGAGAGCGGGGTAGGGAGAGAAGGCGGGAGCCGCTCACTGCGGAGGCTCTGGGGCCTGCCCGCCACCCCCATCTCAGCCCTGGGCCCTCCCCTCCACCCAGCAGCCCGCCAGGCCAACCTAAGGGAGGCACAGACGACCACCTTCCGGCAGCATCTCCTGGGAACACAGGTGTCCCACACACACCTCTGGGTCTCCGTGTGCTCTAGAACAGGAGACGAGGCCACAGTGAGCTCCGCACGTGCCTCCCGCCCCCACCCCTGCGGGGCTCAAGACCCGGCCTTCTGCCCCCACCGGGGCTACAGCAAGGACCACAGCCCCCAGCCCATGAAGGCTGAATGCCACACACCCCCACCCCCACCCCGCCAAGGGGAAGCGGATGGCGGCCGCAGCCGCAGCAGGGGCAGCAGACGTGCAGGGAAGCAGAGCCGCCTTCTCGTCGTCCCGCCGCACACGGGAAGCCCCGCCAGTACCTGCCGACGAGTCAGGACGCAGTTCTAACTCAGGTAAGCCCCCTGAAACGACGGTCAGCAGCTGTCCCAGGAGGCACCCCAGGCAGACCTCAGGCAACTGTCCCCCCAGGCAAAAGCCCAAAAAGGGAGAGGAGAATCCTGGGCTCAGTCCTAGTGCTGCACTGGCGGTTGGCTGGGGCGGCAGACTACTGCCCTGGAAACGACCATCCTGACCTGGCAGGAACCTCCCAAATATCCGGCCCAACACCTGCGTCTGGCCCAGTCCCCTTGGTGGAGGCAGCGAAAACGGACACACACAGCCGAGACTCCTCTTCCCAAGGGGACACGCAAGCCCGCCCCCACCCCCTCATCCACCCAAGACTGCAGGACCGCCTTCTCCACAGGATCCCGCAGAAAAACAGAGCCCTGGGTCTATCTTGGGTCCTGCTGTGACCACGGACAGGGAAGGTGGCACCTTGGACGGCGCGACAGATCCGAGTGCCCCAGAGAGGACACGATCCTGACTTTGCCGGAGAAGCAGCACCTCACGGCAGTTCGCTCACAGCGTGGCGGACAGGGGCCGAGGTCGGGAACTGGGTCGGTCTCACTACGCCACCTCCCCTCAGTGGGTCAGGGATGCAGCGCTCCGGCCTGTGCTAGAGACTACCTGGCCTCAGGCCAACAGCACGCAGGACAGGAAGTCATGCCTGTGACCCCTCTGTGCCCCTTTGCACCTCTCCCTTTGTACACTCGGCTCCAGGTCCCTGCACTCGCCTCTCCTCGGGGAGGGGCACACAGACTGTCACTGTTCAGGAGGCCTCTGGCAAGCTGGGCCAGAGGGGGGCCCACCATCACTAGCCCTGGACCTCGGGCAGGTGCCTCTCTCCCAGAGCCTTGGGTTTCTAACCCCAACATGGTGACACTACAGATACAACCTCGTAGGGGTGTCCTAAGATCGAGTGGGTCAGGAAACACAACAGGGTCCCAAACATAACGGGCACTCAGCGAACACCTTACTCCTGTTATCTCTCATACGCCTCTAAGAACCATACCAGCAGCGTAGACCAACCCCCCAATAAGTATGGGCCAGCACACATGAAATGCAGACCTCCTGATTCAAAACGCCTTAGAATTTCACATGGTGCGAGCAGAACACTAAGCCAAGTACAGAGCCCTACATGACTGCACGGGGGCCACCCACAAGGCCTCCCCTGCCACCAGCTAAACTCAGAACTTACCTATGGCCCCTGCCAGAAACAGTCCAACAGTGTGGCTTCACCATCACCGCACAGCTCAGCTTCCGGCTCTCCAGGCAGCAGCACGCATGCAAGAGCCTGCCCAGTGGAACCACCAGACCAGAGGACAGACTCTGCACACTCGCCTGCCGGGCTGCGCCCCGAGACCCACCAGCCACCGCTCATCTAGCTCCTTCAATCCTGTGCACGCTGGCCTGCCAGGCTACACCCTGAGACCCGCCAGCCGTCGCTCGTCTGGCTCCTCCAATCCCGTGCACGCTTGCCTGCCGGGCTGTGCCCCGAGACCCACAAACCACCCCAGATCTAGGTCCTTATCTGCAGAACACCTGTGAGTAAACCAAACAGTACATATGAAATGCACGGGATTGTTGCTTGTGTTCAATTAATGTCAGTCCACTGAATTTCAAGGATGACAGCCTCTCAACCCATCTTTAGACTCAGGCCATCCAACACAGAGACCGCCCCGCACACAGGCTGCTGAGCACTCAAAATGCGGCTGATCCCAGAATGCGAGGAGCTGTGAGTGACAGAAACAAACCGAATTTCAAAGACTTAACATGAAAACAGTATCTCAAAGCTTTTATATCAAGTACATGTTGGAGCATTAAGGATACTTCACGTTACAAAGAAAGTTATTAAGATGAGCTTCATGTTTTTCATTTTACGTAGGTACCGAAAGCATTAGAACGATGAGCGCGGTTCACGTTACACTCGCTGGACAGCACCACCGAGACGACGAGCCACAGCACAGACCGGAAGTGGAGGGAAAGCCTAGTTATTTACTCTGGAAAACCAGCCTAGATCCGGAGGTGACGAAGAGCTTACCCCATGAAATAATTTGGCAAGACACAAAGATGTAAGACAGAGGGTCAAACTGGGACACTTTTTGCCAGTAAACTAAATAGAACCAGAATATCTAAAGAGAATTCAGCTTTCTTCACTTTTGAGCACCTACAGAATGCCCAGAGAATACGTACCTTCCGAACTGAACTCCACCCCTCACACAAGAGGCAAGTTCTGACAAAGGCATGGTGAGTAAACCTCAAGAGCTTTATCGATGCAAGCCAAACCCTGCGGCATGACCAACCATTTCCGCTTACCACTGCGCCAACAGCGAAGGGGACCAGCTAAGGAAGATACCGCCACGCGGCCTCGACACACCTTCACGCCAGGTTGTAGCAAGCAGCTCGACGATGCATCTGCCTCAATCCAAGACAAAAGTCACACCTGCTGGGGGACTGGTCACTTTGGGGCATTCCATCCGTAGGAAAAGGGCTACGAATGCACTTGGGATTTCGTTTCAATTAATTCTAAAACCTCTGTCAATAAACTGAAGTTTCATGTAAACATGTTTTAATTATGACCCTATTTTTAAATATTCTTTTGGACAAAATTTCAATCACAACCTGGGCTAAAAATCTCAAAGAGCACCAAGCATTATACATACTATCATAAAACAGTCTGTCCTTCCCTGCATTTTTGAAGAGTTTTCGGAAACACGTGGAAGACCACGTTTTCCAAGACTTCCCCACTAACTACGTCAGCCCAGCTGATTCCAATGCCGGAGCGCCCACCTGGGCTCCTTTTCCTTCCCCGGACCTCAGAGAAAGCGCCTTCCTTGCGCGCAGAGGGAGACGCTCCTGGAGCCGGAGCACTGGGCGGCACAGCGCCGCCCGCACCGCATGCAGAGCTGCAGGAGCGGAGCGTGGAAAGGCCGGGAGGCAACACGAGACCCGTCTGAGTCTGCAACCTCTGTCCTCCAGTGCCAGCGTGCAGTGCAGGACATCTGGAATGTCCCCCAGCTCCAAGACCACCTACCCAGAAATGGGAGCACCATGGAGGATACTGAGGAAAAGAAACCCAAATGTTTATCCCAACAGGCTTCTTTATGCCCCAGAGGTCAAGAAAACACACGGCAGGTACAAAGAGTGTCTGCCCACTGCTGCTGGTAAGGTGCAGGAGGAAAACTCGGGGGAGAGTTGGGCCAGGGTTCAAAGTGTTTAAAAGCCCCTACACCCTGAAGCTCATAGTGCCCCATCCAAGGATTAATACCGATGCAAGGCCCCAACAGTGGCTCGAGGGTAAGTGCTGAAAACGCAGACGCACGGGGCTAGGCTTCCTCACTGCCAGACCATGGTCAAGACAGAGGAGCAGAACATGCGACATGTGGAGTCCCTTAGAAAAGGGGCGCCTGGGTGGTTCAGCCATTGTCTGCTTCAGCTCAGGTCAGGTCATGATCCCTGCATGGAGTCCCCGCATTGGGATCGAGCCCCGCATCGGGCTCCCTGCTCAGCAGGAAGCCTGCTTCTCCCTCTCCCACTCCCCCTGCTCGTGCTCCCTCTCTCCCTGTCTCTCCGTCAAATAAATAAAATCATTAAAAAAAAATCGTTCACAAATAAAGACACAACTGAGAACTGAAACAAGAAACACAATGGAGACTCTGGGAAACTATACGACAGCGCACCTCGTCCCATTAGCAAGACTCGCTCTCTGGCCTACGTCGCACGCAGGTCTAGGACAATGCTGTCCCAGCTGCATATACCAGGCAAACTAGGGATTCTCAACACAATATTCCCACAAGTAATTGGACAACCACAGCACCAGCTCCTCTGTCAGTAAATTTAAGCATCAACTTTAATTACCCGAACAGGGGCATCTCTCGGATCTTACCTTAGTCTGCCCTGAGGAACGTGGCGGGGGGGGGGGAGGGGGGGGCCCTGAATTCTTATCAAATCCCAAACTATTTCAAGGAAATGAAGGATTCAAATGAGATGCAAGATCAGTAGCAAAGAGAAAAACAAAAGGTCGCCCAGGCCACAGGTGTGGCTTTCCCACAGTTGTTTTTTCCCCTAGTTTAAAAATGTTTTCCAACTAAAAACCTAAATTGTTTCCCAAGGGTTAATAAATGCAAACTGCATAGCGTTCCTTTAAAATCAAAGCTCCGGAACCACCTGCTGGTGGACATGCCTGGTTTTCTACAGTTAATTAAGAGAACTGATAGTTCAATTCCTCTTTTCCTTTAAGAAGTCATAGCATGGTTTAACATAGCAAAAAACAGCAATCTTTAAAACTTAGTATAGTAAAAAAGTGGTAAAAGAAATTACGAAAAACAATCCATTACAAACGTATTTCACTCTGAACTCTCAGAAAAGCACCTTGACACATCCTAGAACAAAAGCTAACCTGGAATTCGAGCTCAGTTTTAAGGATTGGATCTATCCTTTCAAACAGTTCCTCTCATCTTTTAGAATGCATAAAAATAAAGCCTGGAAAGCCTAGAACACATATCAAAAATGCAAGTTCCCTTTCTACGTCGTTTTCTTTAAAGCCCCTGGGGAACTGCTGCAGCCGGTCGGTGCGCAAGGCCAGGTCAAGGGGCTTGGGAACAGGCCGGCCCCTTCCCACCACGGAGATCAGGTCTGGAGCCCCAGCTGGGCTCACACCACAGCAGACTCCTTTCTCTGGGTGATTTCCTAAGGGGGGAGGGGACAATCAAAGCGACAACAACTGGAGGGTTTTGATGTGCTGTTTTCTCACTTTAATTATCTCAGGTAATTAAGAGTTTGAAGTGTGACTTTCAACTGAGCTTGGAAGCATATGAAGAAGGTGCCCATTTACTAGAAGAGATAACGGACTCTTTAAAAACGAGTCATCCCAATTTCCTTGTAAACAAACAATGACTAGGGGTGCGTGGATGGCTCAGTTGTTGGGGGTCCCAGGGTCCTCGGATCAAGCCCCGTATGGAAGGGAAGCCTGATCCTCCCTCTCCCACTCTCCCTGCTGTGCTCTCTCTCTCGCTGTCTCTGTCAAATAAACAAATAAAATCTTTTAAAAAAAAATTACTATCAACTACAAATTTATTGAAGGCCTTGGTATGCCTAGAACCGTTCTCGGGGCTCAGGACAGGCTAGTGACCTCTTCCAGGGCGTCTTTAAGGGAACCAGTCTAGGGAAGAGTTGGAATATGAAGTTCCAACAGCAACTCTTGAACGTGGAGGCGGAGCGGTTTTTAAGTCTCACCGTTAGCGCGTCCTTGAAGAGTGCCACACCAACCTGTAGGATTATCATCTAATCTGCAAGCTGAATTCAAACTTAGCCTAACACCAAGCAAAGCTTGGTTGGAAAAAATCCGTCTCACAGCAGAAGTCAGGGAGCGGCCAGCAGCGCGTGTGCTCACAGCGCAGGAAGCAGCCAAGGGTAAAACCAGGCCCTTCTCCCGTGCAAGTACTAACCAGGCCCGCCCCTGCTTAGCTTCCGAGATCGGACGAGATGGGCGCCATCGGGGTGGTGCGGCCGCATGATGAGGGCGCAGGAGGCCGGCTGAGGACAGAGCAGAAGCTGGCGCCTTGCACCCCTCTCCACCCGCTGCCTCCGTGGGTGCGGCCTTCCTCGGGCGCCCCGACCGCCGGAAAGCGATAGCTGGTTGACCTGCCGGGACGGCAGTCCTGCGGGACAGCAGTCTCCCTTGCCCTGCCGATGTCCTGAGACCTCCACAGGGAGGTGACCTGATCAACAGCACAAAGTTCCAGAGGCAGGTGGCTCTCGGTCCCGGAAGCCCTGTGTCTCCCTCCCACCGTAAGCTGGAGGAGGCTGGGGCAGAAGGGAATGTGACGAGCCGACCTCACCGCCCTCACCGCCGGGGCAGCAGCTCTGCCTGCCCGCGGGCCTGTCCCCGGGCTGTGATCAACCACCATTCTGCACCAACGCCGTCTTGAGAATTCTTTGTTTAGTCGTCGGCTCCGAACCTGACTTCGGTTCCGGGACTTCGTCACCGAGACAAACAGGCCCTTCTGAGCCGCCGCGTCCCCCTCCCGAAGGGCGCTTTGCTCGCGCACAAGGACCGTGTCCCGATCTCCGACCTGCTGCCGGGCTGGCGTTCGCGGTCCGCGCTCGGAGCAACGATCCGTCGCCGACTCGGGGGCTTCTGGCTTCTCCTCCAGGAGGCCTGCAGGAGCCTGTCCTCGCCGGACGGACACCTCCGCGGACTCGGCCGCAGGACAGGGTGCGCTGGCGGCTGCCGGCTCTTCTCCAGCAGCCGGCCGCAGGCGGGCAAGGGCGGAGGCGCCCGAGGCTGGGCGCGGGGACGCCGCAGGCCCGGAGCGGAGCCCACGGCCCGTGACCCGCAGTTCCCGCGGAGGAGCCGGGCTTCCGGGACCCAGTAGCGCGCCGCGGTCGGGAGACGCCAGCCGGACCGGGGAAGCTGGGATTCCCGAGAGCGGCCGCGGGGACCGCATGCGGCGCGGGGGCCCGGGAGGGTCCGGCCGGCGCCGAGAGGGCAGCGCGCCGTCCGCTCGCGACAGCTGGCCCCTCTGCCCGCAGCGCCGCGTCCGCGGAAAGCCGCCGCCTCTCCGGCTGGAAACGGAGCGAGGCTGGGGGCGCCCGCCCGCTCGTCCTGCCCGCTGGGAACCGCGAGGGCCCGGCGCACACCGGACGCGGGTCCCGGGGGCCGCCCGAAGGCAGACCCGAGCGGCGGCGGGGACCGGGGACTCGGACGGCCACGGCGGCGCCGACGCGGCCCGCCCGAGCCTCCGGGCTTCGCTCGCACCGGCTCCTCCGCGCCCCGGGGCCCCCCGCCCCCCC